>NC_074690.1:6891244-7063498 GCF_029448725.1 Salvelinus fontinalis
AGGTCAGCGGAGTCAAACACCACCTTCCGGAGACACCTGAAACCCCACCTCTTTAAGGAATGCCTAGGATAGGATAAAGTAATCCTTCTACCCCCCCCCCTAAAAAGATTTAGATGCACTATTGTAAAGTGGCTGTTCCACTGGATGTCATAAGGTGAATGCACCAATTTGTAAGTCGCTCTGGATAAGAGCGTCTGCTAAATGACTTAAATGTAAATGTAATACTATCAGCAACTTGTTCAGAAGGAAAATGTTCTTGCAACATTTCTGCAATAAGGAACTGAGACCAAACGCTCCAGAGAAGTTTCAAGTGTTTAATACCAAGGATACAGTCAGTGCAAGCATTTAGAAAGCTCATCTAATACTTTTTCCCTCCTTTTGGTCACCACCCTCTTGTAGACGTCATCTCCCCAGCTATACATTTTATGACCCCAGTGAGTTTCCCTCCTTTTGGTCACCACCTTCTTGTAGACGTCACCTCCCCAGCTATACATTTTATGACCCCAGTGAGTTTCCCTCTTTTCCCCTGTGGAAGGTCCATGGTCCTCTCTGTTTAGCTAGATGTCAGAATCACAACCCGTCCATCTTCTGTCCTGGGCCTGACCCTGCTCTCTGATCCATTTCTCTTTGTTTAGCTGGATGTCAGAATCACAACCTGTCCATCTTCTGTCCTGGACCTGACCCTGCTCTCTGATCCTAGGCCTCTTATCTGATTAGGTCATGGTTTCTAAACTAGCAAACACACACAGTTTAATGACCTAAAGTCCATTAATACTCACAGTAATCATTCACTAAACAGGATACACACAGTTTCGTGATCTAAAGTCCATTAATACTCACAGTAATCATTCACTAAACAGGATACACACAGTTTCGTGACCTAAAGTCCATTAATACTCACAGTAATCATTCATAGAAGTGCATTGAACTGGGCCTGGCAGAACGTTCAACTCGTAGTAATTATATTCAATTAATTAATTAATTTCAATTTCAATGTTCAAAAGACAGCCAGGTTTGACCACCTTCCTTGGCTTAGTGGACTGCAATTTTTTATTATTTTTAAATGTATTTTGACAGGCTCAGTAAACAAGAGCCTGTCAAAATATACCAAGATTTCATCACACTTAAAGGGATACTAGGTATTTTGGCAATGAGGCCCTTTATCTACTGACCCAGAGTCAGATGAGGCCCTTTATCTAATGACCAAGAGTCAAATGAGGCCCTTTATCTACTGACCCAGAGTCAGATGAGGCCCTTTATCTACTGACCCAGAGTCAGATGAGGTCCTTTATCTACTGACCCAGATGAGGCCCTTTATCTACTGACCCAGAGTCAGATGAGGCCCTTTATCTACTGACCCAGAGTCAGATGAGGCCCTTTATCTACTGACCCAGAGTCAGATGAGGCCCTTTATCTACTGACCCAGAGTCAGACGAGGCCCTTTATCTACTGACCCAGAGTCAGACGAGGCCCTTTATCTACTGACCCAGAGTCAGATGGGGCCCTTTATCTACTGACCCAGAGTCAGACGAGGCCCTTTATCTACTGACCCAGAGTCAGACGAGGCCCTTTATCTACTGACCCAGAGTCAGATGAGGCCCTTTATCTACTGACCCAGATGGGGCCCTTTATCTACTGACCCAGAGTCCCGTGGATACAATTTTAATGTCTTTGCGTGCAGTTTGAAGGAAGTTGCTAACTAGCGCTAGCGCAATGACTGGATGTCAATGGATATCTGCTAGCATGCATTAGCGCAATGACTTTAAAAATAAAGTAAAAATTATATTTGATGTCTTCTGTGCCCATATGAATAACCTCTATGATGTAACTGGAATGATGAGATAGATGTTCTTCTTCTCTGTTTTGGTTTTATTATTTCACTGCCATAATGTGTTCCATCTTGCCTATCCATCTTGTCTCAAGAGGACCACAATGGAAATAAGTCCCAGACTTTATTGTGTGTTATCCTCTATGATTTTATTCATGCATGTATGGCTTTTACAAGTTTTATGTGTGCTTGTTTTTTTTAAATGGACGAATTAATAAAATAAACTAAAATACTGGAAGTCTATAGGTATCTACTAGCATGCATTAACGCAATGACCAATCCTTCTAGATAGCAGATACCCATAGACTGACTGTCATTGCGCTAATTCTAGTTAGCATTGGCTCGCAAAACTACCTCTAACTTCCTTCATACTGGACATAGAGACATAAAAATGGTATCAATCATTGCCAAAATCCTGAATCAACCTTTTAAGGCTGATCTTGTGGGATTGTAAAGTTCACAAAAACGGAGACAAATCACCTAGACAGCTTCTCAGCTTCTTGTTCCAGCATGACCTGACACACACTGTCCCCAATGCGAGAGAGTTACTGCAGCAGGTCCAATAGAAAGTGCCTAACCGGCCTATCTCACCGCACATCCCCTGATTCCTAGGTGCAGAATGTGAAGGTCGAGACAAGAGGATTCTAATTTCCCAGAAGTCTTTGCATAAATGGGGAAAAATTTGAAACATCAGTGAAGCTAGTTAGCAACAGCGCTGGTACAACGAATTCGTTTATTATTTTCCAAAGCTTGTGCACGTAAATATGACTTGTCCAAACCTGGGTTGGATCTTTAACCTTACTCCTCCCTTGACTCCTCCCTTGACTCCTCCCTTGACTCCTCCCTTGACTCCTCCCTTGACTCCTCCCCTTGACTCCTCCCCTTGACTCCTCCCCTTGACTCCTCCCCTTGACTCCTCCCCTTGACTCCTCCCCTTGACTCTCCCCTTGACTCTCCCCTTGACTCTCCCCTTGACTCTCCCCTTGACTCCTCCCTTGACTCCTCCCTTGACTCCTCCCTTGACTCCTCCCTTGACTCCTCCCTTGACTCCTCCCTTGACTCTCTCCAATCACAAAGTGATCATTGGCTGAGCCTCCATATGGTTGACCAGTTGGCTAGTGTCCACCATGCTGGGGTCGACCTCGGTGGCGGGCTCCGTGTAGAGGGGGTTGTTGAAGGCACTCTGGTCTGCGCTGAAGACCAGGGGTTTGGTGAAGGAGGGCAGGGGACGGCCGGTCTTCTTGTAGAGCATTAAGGCTGTGAGGCCCATCAGACACATGGCAGCCAATACCACCACCACTGCCAGTCCTGAATACACACGCCTCTGATCTGCCTTCTGAGGCACTGCAGGATCACAGGAATAAATATTACAGTATGGCTATGGGTTGACTGATATGACAGAGTGGTTAATGGACTGAGAGGTTAATGGACAGAGTGGTTAATCGACAGAGTGGTCAATGGACTGATCATTCATTGATTGATTGATTGATTGAAGGATGGATGATGGGTTGACGGATGGATGGATGGGTTGATTGATTGATTGATCGGCTCATTCATTCATGACTCACCAGTTGTTGGTGGTGTTTCTGGTAGAACTGGAGGTGGAACAGAGAGGATTATTAACAAGATATTATTAAGAGGTCCAACGCTGTCTATTTTTTTTTTTTTTTTTTTTTTCACCTTTATTTAACCAGGTAAACTAGTTGAGAACAAGTTCTCATTTACAACTGCGACCTGGCCAAGATAAAGCAAAGCAGTGCGACACGAACAACAACACAGAGTTATACATGGAATAAACAAGCGTACAGTCAATAACACAGTAGAACAAAAACGAAAGTCCACATACAGTGTGTGCAAATGGCATGAGGTGGTAAGGCAATAAATAGGCCATAGTAGTGAAGTAGTTACAATTTAGCAAGTGATAGATGAGCAGATGATGATGTGCAGGTTGAAATACTGGGGTGCAAAAGAGCAGAAAAGTAAATAAAAACAATATGGAGATGAGGTAGGTAGATTGGGTGGGCTATTTACAGATGGGCTATGTACAGCTGCAGCGATCGGTAAGCTGCTCAGATAGCTGATGTTTAAAGTTAGCGAGGGAGATATGAGTCTCCATTTTCAGTGATTTTTGCAATTTGTTCCAGTCACTGGCTGCAGAGAACTGGAAGGAAAGGCGACCAAAGGACATGTTGGCTTTGGGGATGATCAGTGAGATATACCTGCTGGAGCACGTGCTACGGGTGGGTGTTGTTATCGTGACCAGTGAGCTGAGATAAGGCAGAACTTTACCAAGCATCGACTTATAGATGACCTGGAGCCAGTGTGTCTGGCAACGAATTTGTAGCGAGGGCCAGCCGACTAGAGCATACAGGTTGCAGTGGTGGGTGGTATAAGGCGCTTTGGCAACACGGATGGCACCGTGATAGACTGCATCTAATTTGCTGAGTAGCTATTTTGTAAATGACATCGCCGAAGTCGAGGATCGGTAGGATAGACAGTTGTACGAGGGTATGTTTGGTGCCGTAAGTGAAGGAGGCTTTGTTGAGAAATAGGAAGCCGATTCTAGATTTAATTTTGGATTGGAGATGCTTAATGTGAGTCTGGAAGGAGAGTTTACAGTCTAACCAGACACCTAGGTATTTATAGCTGGCCACATATTCTAAGTCAGAGCCGTCCAGAGTAGTGATGCTAGTCGGGCGGGCAGGTGCGTGCAGCGATCGGTTAAAGAGCATGCATTTAGTTTTACTAGCATTTAAGAGCAGTTGGAGGCCACGGAAGGAGTGTTGTATGGCGTTGAAGCTCGTCTGGAGGTTAGTTAACACAGTGTCCAAAGAAGTGCCAGAAGTATACAGAACGGTGTCGTCTGCGTAGAGGTGATCACGAGCAGCAAAAGCGACATCATTGATGTATACAGAGAAAAGAGTCGGGCCGAGACTTGAACCGTGTTGTACCCCAATAGAGACTGCCAGAGGTCCGGACAACAGGCCCTCTGATTTGACACACTGAACGCTGTCTGAGAAGTAGTTGGTGAACCAGGCGAGGCAGTCATTTGAGAAACCAAGGCTGTTGAGTCTGCCAATAAGAATACAGTGATTGACAGAGTCGAAAGCCTTGGCCAGGTCGATGAAGATGGCTGCACAGTACTGTCTTTTATCGATGGCGGTTATGATATCGTTTAGGACCTTGAGCGTGGCTGAGGTGCACCCATGACCAGCTCAGAAACCAGATTGCACAGCGGAGAAGGTACGGTGGGATTCGAAATGGTCGGTTATATGTTTGTTCACTTGGCTTTCGAAGACTTTAGAAAGGCAGGGCAGGATGGATATAGGTCTATAACAGTTTGGGTCTAGAGTGTCAACACCTTTGAAGAGGGGGATGACCGCGGCAGCTTTCCAATCTTTAGGGATCTCGGACGATACGAAAGAAAGTTTGAACAGACAGGTAATAAGGGTTGCAACAATGGCGACGGATAATTTTAGAAAGATTGGGTCCAGATTGTCTAGCCCAGCTGATTTGTACGGGTCCAGGTTTTGTAGTTCTCAGAACATCTGCAATCTGGATTTGGGTGAAGGAGAAGCTGGGGAGGCTTGGGCAAGTAGCTGCGGGGGGTGCGGAGCTGTTGGCCGGGGTTGGGGTAGCCAGGAGGAAAGCATGGCCAGTCGTAGAGAAATGCTTATTGAAATTCTCGATTCTCGTGGATTTATCGGTGGTGACAGTGTTTCCTAGCCTCAGTGGAGTGAGTAGCTGGGAGGATGTGCTCTTATTCTCCATGGACTTTGCAATGTCCCAAACCTTTTTGGAGTTAGAGCTACAGGATGCAAATTTCTGTTTGAAAAGCTAGTCTTTGCTTTCCTGACTTGAAGAGAGCAGAGGTGTATTTGTAGGGCAAGTTGGTCAGGGTAATATCTATGAGGGTGCCCATGTTTACGGATTTAGGGTTGTGCCTGGTGGGTTCCTTGATGATTTGTGTGAGATTGAGGGCTTCTAGCTTAGATTGTAGAACTACCAGGGTGTTAAGCATATCCCAGTTTGGGTCAACAGAACGAACTCTGAAGATAGATGTGGGGCAATCAATTCACATATGGTGTCCAGGGCACAGCTGGGAGCTGAGGGCGTTCTATAACAGGCGGCAAAAGTGAGAGACTTATTTCCGGAGAGATTAATTTAAAAAAAAAATAGAAGCTTGAACTGTTTGGGCATAGACCTGGAAACTTTTTAGGCTATCTCTGGAGTAGATTGTGACTCCTCCCCCTTTAGCAGTTCTATCTTGATGGAAAATGTTGTAGTTGGGTATGGAAATCTCAGAAATTTTGGTGGCCTTCCTAAGCCTGGATTCAGACACGCAAGGACATCAGGGTTGGCGGAGTGTGCTAAAGCAGTGAGTAAAACAAACTTAGGGAGGAGGCTTCTGATGTTAACATGCATGAAACCAAGCCTATTATCCTAATTGCTCAAATAATTCTTCATCAAGGCCATTCATTCCCTATAGTTCTATTGACATTCATATGTGTACTACACTATGGAGTGAGAAAGAAAGTTGTGTGGATATTGTAATAGAGCCATACAGATGTATGGTCTGTCTCACCCTCATCTTTCCTACAGATGTATGGTCTGTCTCACCCTCGTCTTTCCTACAGATGTACGGTCTGTCTCACCCTCGTCTTTCCTACAGATGTACGGTCTGTCTCACCCTCGTCTTTCCTACAGATGTACGGTCTGTCTCACCCTCGTCTTTCCTACAGATGTACGGTCTGTCTCATCCTCTTCTTTCCTACAGATGTACGGTCTGTCTCACCCTCGTCTTTCCTACAGATGTATGGTCTGTCTCACCCTCGTCTTTCCTACAGATGTATGGTCTGTCTCACCTTTGGGCTTCTTGCAGATGTATGGTTTATCAGCAAATCTGTGGGCAGTGCCCCAGGTCCCATCGGAGGATCCCATATATCCATAGATATTGTAAGAGTCCTGAGGCTGTCCCTCTGCCCAGTTATTGTAGTCCAGCACTGTTTGGTCCAGCCACTTCCACTGACCTGCAACAGGGTCTGTTGTTAGTCATGTAGTTACCTACACTCTTACAGAGAAAGGTTATATCTAGAACCTAAAAGTGCTATTCGGCTGTTACCAAGGTTCTCCCATGGTGACAGCCGAAGAACCATTTTGGAACCCTGTGTGTTTTGTACAGGCCTATCCAGAAGGAAGAGTAGTTACCTAGGTGTGTTTTGTACAGGCCTATCCAGAAGGAAGAGTAGTTACCTAGGTGTGTTTTGTACAGGCCTATCTAGAAGGAAGAGTAGTTACCTAGGTGTGTTTTGTACAGGCCTATCTAGAAGGATTGGTAGTTACCTAGGTGTGTTTTGTACAGGCCTATCCAGAAGGATTGGTAGTTACCTAGGTGTGTTTTGTACAGGCCTATCTAGAAGGATTGGTAGTTACCTAGGTGTGTTTTGTACAGGCCTATCTAGAAGGAAGAGTAGTTACCTAGGTGTGTTTTGTACAGGCCTATCTAGAAGGATTGGTAGTTACCTAGGTGTGTTTTGAACAGGCCTATCTAGAAGGATTGGTAGTTACCTAGGTGTGTTTTGTACAGGCCTATCCAGAAGGATTGGTAGTTACCTAGGTGTGTTTTGTACAGGCCTATCCAGAAGGAAGAGTAGTTACCTAGGTGTGTTTTGTACAGGCCTATATAGAAGGAAGAGTAGTTACCTAGGTGTGTTTTGTACAGGCCTACCTAGAAGGATTGGTAGTTACCTAGGTGTGTTTTGTACAGGCCTATCCAGAAGGAAGAGTAGTTACCTAGGTGTGTTTTGTACAGGCCTATCCAGAAGGAAGAGTAGTTACCTAGGTGTGTTTTGTACAGGCCTATCCAGAAGGATTGGTAGTTACCTAGGTGTGTTTTGTACAGGCCTATCCAGAAGGAAGAGTAGTTACCTAGGTGTGTTTTGTACAGGCCTATCCAGAAGGAAGAGTAGTTACCTAGGTGTGTTTTGTACAGGCCTATCTAGAAGGATTGGTAGTTACCTAGGTGTGTTTTGTACAGGCCTATCTAGAAGGATTGGTAGTTACCTAGTTGTGTTTTGTACAGGCCTATCTAGAAGGATTGGTAGTTACCTAGGTGTGTTTTGTACAGGCCTATCTAGAAGGATTGGTAGTTACCTAGGTGTGTTTTGTACAGGCCTATCTAGAAGGATTGGTAGTTACCTAGGTGTGTTTTGAACAGGCCTATCTAGAAGGATTGGTAGTTACCTAGGTGTGTTTTGTACAGGCCTATCCAGAAGGATTGGTAGTTACCTAGGTGTGTTTTGTACAGGCTTATCCAGAAGGAAGAGTAGTTACCTAGGTGTGTTTTGTACAGGCCTATCTAGAAGGAAGAGTAGTTACCTAGGTGTGTTTTGTACAGGCCTATCCAGAAGGATTGGTAGTTACCTAGGTGTGTTTTGTACAGGCCTATCCAGAAGGATTGGTAGTTACCTAGGTGTGTTTTGTACAGGCCTATCCAGAAGGATTGGTAGTTACCTAGGTGTGTTTTGTACAGGCCTATCCAGAAGGATTGGTAGTTACCTAGTTGTGTTTTGTACAGGCCTATCTAGAAGGATTGGTAGTTACCTAGGTGTGTTTTGTACAGGCCTATCCAGAAGGATTGGTAGTTACCTAGTTGTGTTTTGTACAGGCCTATCCAGAAGGATTGGTAGTTACCTAGTTGTGTTTTGTACAGGCCTATCTAGAAGGATTGGTAGTTACCTAGGTGTGTTTTGTACAGGCCTATCCAGAAGGATTGGTAGTTACCTAGGTGTGTTTTGTACAGGCCTATCCAGAAGGATTGGTAGTTAACTAGGTGTGTTTTGTACAGGCCTATCCAGAAGGATTGGTAGTTACCTAGGTGTGTTTTGTACATGCCTATCTAGAAGGATTGGTAGTTACCTAGGTGTGTTTTGTACAGGCCTATCCAGAAGGATTGGTAGTTACCTAGATGTGTTTTGTACAGGCCTATCCAGAAGGATTGGTAGTTACCTAGGTGTGTTTTGTACAGGCCTATCCAGAAGGTTTGGTAGTTACCTAGGTGTGTTTTGTACAGGCCTATCCAGAAGGATTGGTAGTTACCTAGGTGTGTTTTGTACAGGCCTATCCAGAAGGATTGGTACTTACCTAGGTGTGTTTTGTACAGGCCTATCCACAAGGATTGGTAGTTACCTAGGTGTGTTTTGTACAGGCCTATCCAGAAGGAAGAGTAGTTACCTAGGTGTGTTTTGTACAGGCCTATCCAGAAGGAAGAGTAGTTACCTAGGTGTGTTTTGTACAGGCCTATCTAGAAGGATTGGTAGTTACCTAGGTGTGTTTTGTACAGGCCTATCCAGAAGGAAGAGTAGTTACCTAGGTGTGTTTTGTACAGGCCTATCCAGAAGGAAGAGTAGTTACCTAGGTGTGTTTTGTACAGGCCTATCTAGAAGGATTGGTAGTTACCTAGGTGTGTTTTGTACAGGCCTATCTAGAAGGAAGAGTAGTTACCTAGGTGTGTTTTGTACAGGCCTATCTAGAAGGATTGGTAGTTACCTAGGTGTGTTTTGAACAGGCCTATCTAGAAGGATTGGTAGTTACCTAGGTGTGTTTTGTACAGGCCTATCCAGAAGGATTGGTAGTTACCTAGGTGTGTTTTGTACAGGCCTATCCAGAAGGAAGAGTAGTTACCTAGGTGTGTTTTGTACAGGCCTATATAGAAGGAAGAGTAGTTACCTAGGTGTGTTTTGTACAGGCCTACCTAGAAGGATTGGTAGTTACCTAGGTGTGTTTTGTACAGGCCTATCCAGAAGGAAGAGTAGTTACCTAGGTGTGTTTTGTACAGGCCTATCCAGAAGGAAGAGTAGTTACCTAGGTGTGTTTTGTACAGGCCTATCCAGAAGGAAGAGTAGTTACCTAGGTGTGTTTTGTACAGGCCTATCCAGAAGGATTGGTAGTTACCTAGGTGTGTTTTGTACAGGCCTATCCAGAAGGAAGAGTAGTTACCTAGGTGTGTTTTGTACAGGCCTATCCAGAAGGAAGAGTAGTTACCTAGGTGTGTTTTGTACAGGCCTATCTAGAAGGATTGGTAGTTACCTAGGTGTGTTTTGTACAGGCCTATCTAGAAGGATTGGTAGTTACCTAGTTGTGTTTTGTACAGGCCTATCTAGAAGGATTGGTAGTTACCTAGGTGTGTTTTGTACAGGCCTATCTAGAAGGATTGGTAGTTACCTAGGTGTGTTTTGTACAGGCCTATCTAGAAGGATTGGTAGTTACCTAGGTGTGTTTTGAACAGGCCTATCTAGAAGGATTGGTAGTTACCTAGGTGTGTTTTGTACAGGCCTATCCAGAAGGATTGGTAGTTACCTAGGTGTGTTTTGTACAGGCTTATCCAGAAGGAAGAGTAGTTACCTAGGTGTGTTTTGTACAGGCCTATCTAGAAGGAAGAGTAGTTACCTAGGTGTGTTTTGTACAGGCCTATCCAGAAGGATTGGTAGTTACCTAGGTGTGTTTTGTACAGGCCTATCCAGAAGGATTGGTAGTTACCTAGGTGTGTTTTGTACAGGCCTATCCAGAAGGAAGAGTAGTTACCTAGGTGTGTTTTGTACAGGCCTATCCAGAAGGAAGAGTAGTTACCTAGGTGTGTTTTGTACAGGCCTATCTAGAAGGATTGGTAGTTACCTAGGTGTGTTTTGTACAGGCCTATCTAGAAGGAAGAGTAGTTACCTAGGTGTGTTTTGTACAGGCCTATCTAGAAGGATTGGTAGTTACCTAGGTGTGTTTTGAACAGGCCTATCTAGAAGGATTGGTAGTTACCTAGGTGTGTTTTGTACAGGCCTATCCAGAAGGATTGGTAGTTACCTAGGTGTGTTTTGTACAGGCCTATCCAGAAGGAAGAGTAGTTACCTAGGTGTGTTTTGTACAGGCCTATATAGAAGGAAGAGTAGTTACCTAGGTGTGTTTTGTACAGGCCTACCTAGAAGGATTGGTAGTTACCTAGGTGTGTTTTGTACAGGCCTATCCAGAAGGAAGAGTAGTTACCTAGGTGTGTTTTGTACAGGCCTATCCAGAAGGAAGAGTAGTTACCTAGGTGTGTTTTGTACAGGCCTATCCAGAAGGAAGAGTAGTTACCTAGGTGTGTTTTGTACAGGCCTATCCAGAAGGATTGGTAGTTACCTAGGTGTGTTTTGTACAGGCCTATCCAGAAGGAAGAGTAGTTACCTAGGTGTGTTTTGTACAGGCCTATCCAGAAGGAAGAGTAGTTACCTAGGTGTGTTTTGTACAGGCCTATCTAGAAGGATTGGTAGTTACCTAGGTGTGTTTTGTACAGGCCTATCTAGAAGGATTGGTAGTTACCTAGTTGTGTTTTGTACAGGCCTATCTAGAAGGATTGGTAGTTACCTAGGTGTGTTTTGTACAGGCCTATCTAGAAGGATTGGTAGTTACCTAGGTGTGTTTTGTACAGGCCTATCTAGAAGGATTGGTAGTTACCTAGGTGTGTTTTGAACAGGCCTATCTAGAAGGATTGGTAGTTACCTAGGTGTGTTTTGTACAGGCCTATCCAGAAGGATTGGTAGTTACCTAGGTGTGTTTTGTACAGGCTTATCCAGAAGGAAGAGTAGTTACCTAGGTGTGTTTTGTACAGGCCTATCTAGAAGGAAGAGTAGTTACCTAGGTGTGTTTTGTACAGGCCTATCCAGAAGGATTGGTAGTTACCTAGGTGTGTTTTGTACAGGCCTATCCAGAAGGATTGGTAGTTACCTAGGTGTGTTTTGTACAGGCCTATCCAGAAGGATTGGTAGTTACCTAGGTGTGTTTTGTACAGGCCTATCCAGAAGGATTGGTAGTTACCTAGTTGTGTTTTGTACAGGCCTATCTAGAAGGATTGGTAGTTACCTAGGTGTGTTTTGTACAGGCCTATCCAGAAGGATTGGTAGTTACCTAGTTGTGTTTTGTACAGGCCTATCCAGAAGGATTGGTAGTTACCTAGTTGTGTTTTGTACAGGCCTATCTAGAAGGATTGGTAGTTACCTAGGTGTGTTTTGTACAGGCCTATCCAGAAGGATTGGTAGTTACCTAGGTGTGTTTTGTACAGGCCTATCCAGAAGGATTGGTAGTTAACTAGGTGTGTTTTGTACAGGCCTATCCAGAAGGATTGGTAGTTACCTAGGTGTGTTTTGTACATGCCTATCTAGAAGGATTGGTAGTTACCTAGGTGTGTTTTGTACAGGCCTATCCAGAAGGATTGGTAGTTACCTAGATGTGTTTTGTACAGGCCTATCCAGAAGGATTGGTAGTTACCTAGGTGTGTTTTGTACAGGCCTATCCAGAAGGTTTGGTAGTTACCTAGGTGTGTTTTGTACAGGCCTATCCAGAAGGATTGGTAGTTACCTAGGTGTGTTTTGTACAGGCCTATCCAGAAGGATTGGTACTTACCTAGGTGTGTTTTGTACAGGCCTATCCACAAGGATTGGTAGTTACCTAGGTGTGTTTTGTACAGGCCTATCCAGAAGGAAGAGTAGTTACCTAGGTGTGTTTTGTACAGGCCTATCCAGAAGGAAGAGTAGTTACCTAGGTGTGTTTTGTACAGGCCTATCTAGAAGGATTGGTAGTTACCTAGGTGTGTTTTGTACAGGCCTATCCAGAAGGAAGAGTAGTTACCTAGGTGTGTTTTGTACAGGCCTATCCAGAAGGAAGAGTAGTTACCTAGGTGTGTTTTGTACAGGCCTATCTAGAAGGATTGGTAGTTACCTAGGTGTGTTTTGTACAGGCCTATCTAGAAGGATTGGTAGTTACCTAGGTGTGTTTTGTACAGGCCTATCCAGAAGGAAGAGTAGCTGTCTTTCTGAAACACCAGGTTGGTCTTTATGAAGCGGAGTTCTTCAGGATCCTCGATGCTCACCAGGGACGCCCCTTCACACACACAATATTTGAATTAATGCTTCTCCACTTTCTTCACGGTTTGTTCTGTCCAAAGAAGTGCACAGTTCATGAAATACTGGATCCCAATTCCAGTTCTCTCCTTTTCTCCCTGAAGTGTGCACTCGCTCACTCCACGCCAGGATGTAAAACCATTAGTTAGTTATATCAGTCTGTGTCCTAATGCATTAGGTAGGTATATCAGTCTGTGTCCTAATGCATTAGGTAGGTATATCAGTCTGTGTCCTAATGCATTAGGTAGGTATATCAGTCTGTGTCCTAATGCATTAGGTAGGTGTATCAGTCTGTGTCCTAATGCATTAGGTAGGTGTATCAGTCTGTGTCCTAATGCATTAGGTAGGTATATCAGTCTGTGTCCTAATGCATTAGGTAGGTGTATCAGTCTGTGTTCCTAATGCATCCCGGGTATTCAAAAGGGCGGCATTTTTAGACACACCCTTGGCTTTGAGGCTCCTCCTACCTTTACTTGTACAGCTGGTGGAGGCATCGGTCCACTCTATGTCGTTATTGACAAAGCTGTAGCAGTGCCCTCTGAAAGGCGACCAGTACCAGGGGATGTTCATACCACTGATCCCCTCCTCCTCCATCTGGGTACACTCCCCGGGGTACTGGGGTGGGGCCGTGGGCGGGACAGCTGTGGAGGGAACCAACCAAAAGAATTACAGCACTGCACAGAGATCCACCAATAGGATCTCTTCTCTGGGAGAAACTAGCCAATGGTATTACGGCGCTGCATAAGGACCAACCAATAGGATCCTTCCCTCCCTGCTGCTTTCACACACTGGGGTAGGAGCCTGTCTCACCTGGGGACTACTAACACATTGAGGTAGGTACCTGTCTCACCTGGGGACTACTAACACACTGGGGTAGGTGACTGTCTCACCTGGTGACTACTAACACACTGGGGTAGGAGCCTGTCTCACCTGGGGACTACTAACACATTGAGGTAGGTACAGGTCTCACCTGGAGACTACTAACACACTGGGGTAGGTGACTGTCTCACCTGCAGACTACTAACACACTGGAGTAGATACCTGTCTCACCTGGTGACTACTAACACACTGGGGTAGGTACCTGTCTCACCTGGTGACTACTAACACACTGGGGTAGGTACCTGTCTCACCTGGGGACGACTAACACACTGGGGTAGGTACCTGTCTCACCTGGTGACTACTAACACACTGGGATAGATACCTGTCTTACCTGGATGCCAACTAAAACACTGGGGTAGGTACCTGTCTCACCTGGGGACTACTAACACACTGGGGTAGGAGCCTGTCTCACCTGGGGACTACTAACACACTGGGGTAGGTCACTGTCTCACCTGGGGACTACTAACACACTGGGGAAGGTACATGTCTCACATGGTGAGTACTAACACACTAGGGTAGGTACATGTCTCACCTGGTGACTACTAACACACTGGGGTAGGAGCCTGTCTCACCTGGGGACTACTAACAGATTGAGGTAGGTACAGGTCTCACCTGGAGACTACTAACACACTGGGGTAGGTACATGTCTCACATGGTGACTACTAACACACTGGGGTAGAAGCCTGTCTCACCTGGTGACTACTAACACACTGGGGTAGGTGGCTGTCTCACCTGCAGACTACTAACACACTGGGGTAGGAGCTTGTCTCACCTGGGGACTACTAACACACTGGGGTAGGTACCTGTCTCACCTGGGGACTACTAACACACTGGGGTAGGTCACTGTCTCACCTGGGGACTACTAACACACTGGGGTAGGTACCTGTCTCACCTGGTGACTACTAACACAATGGGGTAGGTACCTGTCTCACCTGGTGACTACTAACAAACTGGGGTAGGAGCCTGTCTCACATGGTGACTACTAACACACTGGGGTAGGTACCTGTCTCACCTGGTGACTACTAACACACTGGGGTAGGAGCCTGTCTCACCTGGTGACTACTAACACACTGGGGTAGGTACCTGTCTCACCTGGTGACTACTAACACACTGGGGTTGGTACCTGTCACACCTGGTGACTACTAACACACTGGGGTAGGTACCTGTCTCACCTGGTGACTACTAACACATTGGGGTAGGTACCTGTCTCACTTGGTGACTACTAACACACTGGGGTAGGAGCCTGTCTCACCTGGTGACTACTAGCACACTGGGGTAGATACCTGTCTCACCTGGTGACTACTAACACACTGGGGTAGGTACCTGTCTCACCTGGTGACTACTAACACACTGGGGTAGGTCACTGTCTCACCTGGGGACTACTAACACACTGGGGTAGGTACATGTCTCACATGGTGAGTACTAACACACTGGGGTAGGTACCTGTCTCACCTGGTGACTACTAACACACTGGGGTAGGTCACTGTCTCACCTGGGGACTACTAACACACTGGGGTAGGTACCTGTCTCACCTGGTGACTACTAACACACTGGGGTAGGTACCTGTCTCACCTGGTGACTACTAACACATTGGGGTAGGTACCTGTCTCACCTGGTGACTACTAACACACTTGGGAAGGAGCCTGTCTCACATGGTGACTACTAACACACTGGGGTAGGTACCTGTCTCACCTGGTGACTACTAACACACTGGCTGTCTCACCTGGTGACTACTAGCACACTGGGGTAGGTGACTGTCTCACCTGGTGACTACTAACACACTGACTGTCTCACCTGGGGACTACTACCACACTGGGGTAGGTACCTGTCTCACCTGGTGACCACTAACACACTGGGGTAGGAGCCTGTCTCACATGGTGACTACTAACACACTGGGGTAGGTGACTGTCTCACCCGGGGACTACTAACACACTGGGGTAGGTACCTGTCTCACCTGGTGACTACTAACACACTGGGGTAGGAGCCTGTCTCACCTGGTGACTACTAACACACTGGCTGTCTCACCTGGTGACTACTAACACACTGGGGTAGTCGACTGTCTCACCTGGTGACTACTAACACACTGGGGTAGGAGCCTGTCTCACCTGGTGACTATTAACACACTGACTGTCTCACCTAGGGACTACTATCACACTGGGGTAGGTACCTGTCTCACATTGTGACTACTAACACACTGGGGTAGGTACCTGTCTCACCTGGTGACTACTAACACACTGGGGTAGGAGCCTGTCTCACATGGTGACTACTAACACACTGGGGTAGGTACCTGTCTCACCTGGGGACTACTAACACACTGGGGTAGGTGACTGTCTCACCTGGTGACTACTAACACACTGGGGTAGGAGCCTGTCTCACCTGGGGACTACTAACACATTGAGGTAGGTACAGGTCTCACCTGGAGACTACTAACACACTGGGGTAGGTGACTGTCTCACCTGCAGACTACTAACACACTGGAGTAGATACCTGTCTCACCTGGTGACTACTAACACACTGGGGTAGGTACCTGTCTCACCTGGTGACTACTAACACACTGGGGTAGGTACCTGTCTCACCTGGGGACGACTAACACACTGGGGTAGGTACCTGTCTCACCTGGTGACTACTAACACACTGGGATAGATACCTGTCTTACCTGGATGCCAACTAAAACACTGGGGTAGGTACCTGTCTCACCTGGGGACTACTAACACACTGGGGTAGGAGCCTGTCTCACCTGGGGACTACTAACACACTGGGGTAGGTCACTGTCTCACCTGGGGACTACTAACACACTGGGGAAGGTACATGTCTCACATGGTGAGTACTAACACACTAGGGTAGGTACATGTCTCACCTGGTGACTACTAACACACTGGGGTAGGAGCCTGTCTCACCTGGGGACTACTAACAGATTGAGGTAGGTACAGGTCTCACCTGGAGACTACTAACACACTGGGGTAGGTACATGTCTCACATGGTGACTACTAACACACTGGGGTAGAAGCCTGTCTCACCTGGTGACTACTAACACACTGGGGTAGGTGGCTGTCTCACCTGCAGACTACTAACACACTGGGGTAGGAGCTTGTCTCACCTGGGGACTACTAACACACTGGGGTAGGTACCTGTCTCACCTGGGGACTACTAACACACTGGGGTAGGTCACTGTCTCACCTGGGGACTACTAACACACTGGGGTAGGTACCTGTCTCACCTGGTGACTACTAACACAATGGGGTAGGTACCTGTCTCACCTGGTGACTACTAACAAACTGGGGTAGGAGCCTGTCTCACATGGTGACTACTAACACACTGGGGTAGGTACCTGTCTCACCTGGTGACTACTAACACACTGGGGTAGGAGCCTGTCTCACCTGGTGACTACTAACACACTGGGGTAGGTACCTGTCTCACCTGGTGACTACTAACACACTGGGGTTGGTACCTGTCACACCTGGTGACTACTAACACACTGGGGTAGGTACCTGTCTCACCTGGTGACTACTAACACATTGGGGTAGGTACCTGTCTCACTTGGTGACTACTAACACACTGGGGTAGGAGCCTGTCTCACCTGGTGACTACTAGCACACTGGGGTAGATACCTGTCTCACCTGGTGACTACTAACACACTGGGGTAGGTACCTGTCTCACCTGGTGACTACTAACACACTGGGGTAGGTCACTGTCTCACCTGGGGACTACTAACACACTGGGGTAGGTACATGTCTCACATGGTGAGTACTAACACACTGGGGTAGGTACCTGTCTCACCTGGTGACTACTAACACACTGGGGTAGGTCACTGTCTCACCTGGGGACTACTAACACACTGGGGTAGGTACCTGTCTCACCTGGTGACTACTAACACACTGGGGTAGGTACCTGTCTCACCTGGTGACTACTAACACATTGGGGTAGGTACCTGTCTCACCTGGTGACTACTAACACACTTGGGAAGGAGCCTGTCTCACATGGTGACTACTAACACACTGGGGTAGGTACCTGTCTCACCTGGTGACTACTAACACACTGGCTGTCTCACCTGGTGACTACTAGCACACTGGGGTAGGTGACTGTCTCACCTGGTGACTACTAACACACTGACTGTCTCACCTGGGGACTACTACCACACTGGGGTAGGTACCTGTCTCACCTGGTGACCACTAACACACTGGGGTAGGAGCCTGTCTCACATGGTGACTACTAACACACTGGGGTAGGTGACTGTCTCACCCGGGGACTACTAACACACTGGGGTAGGTACCTGTCTCACCTGGTGACTACTAACACACTGGGGTAGGAGCCTGTCTCACCTGGTGACTACTAACACACTGGCTGTCTCACCTGGTGACTACTAACACACTGGGGTAGTCGACTGTCTCACCTGGTGACTACTAACACACTGGGGTAGGAGCCTGTCTCACCTGGTGACTATTAACACACTGACTGTCTCACCTAGGGACTACTATCACACTGGGGTAGGTACCTGTCTCACATTGTGACTACTAACACACTGGGGTAGGTACCTGTCTCACCTGGTGACTACTAACACACTGGGGTAGGAGCCTGTCTCACATGGTGACTACTAACACACTGGGGTAGGTACCTGTCTCACCTGGGGACTACTAACACACTGGGGTAGGTACCTGTCTCACCTGGTGACTACTAACACACTGGGGTAGGAGCCTGTCTCACATGGTGGCTACTAACACACTGGGGTTGGTACCTGTCACACCTGGTGACTACTATCACACTGGGGTAGGTACCTGTCTCACATGGTGACTACTAACACACTGGGGTAGGTACCTGTCTCACCTGGTGACTACTAACACACTGGGGTAGGTACCTGTCTCACCTGGTGACTACTAACACACTGGGGTAGGTACCTGTCTCACCTGGTGACTACTAACACACTGGGGTAGGTACCTGTCTCACCTGGTGACTACTAACACACTGGGGTAGGAGCCTGTCTCACCTGGTGACTAATAACACACTGGGGTAGGTACCTGTCACACCTGAGGACTACTAACACACTGGGGTAGGAGCCTGTCTCACTTTGGGACTAATAACACACTGGGGTAGGTACCTGTCTCACCTGGGGACTACTAATACACTGGGGTAGGTGACTGTCTCACCTGGGGACTACAAACACACTGACTGTCTCACCTGGGGACTACTAACACACTGGGGTAGGTACATGTCTCACATGGTGAGTACTAACACACTGGGGTAGGTACCTGTCTCACCTGGTGACTACTAACACACTGGAGTAGGTACCTGTCTCACCTGGTGACTACAAACACATTGGGGTAGGAGCCTGTCTCACATGGTGACTACTAACACACTGGGGTAGGTACCTGTCTCACCTGGTGACTACTAACACACTGGAGTAGGTACCTGTCTCACCTGGTGACTACTAACACACTGGGGTAGGAGCCTTTCTCACATGGTGACTACTAACACACTGGGATAGGTACCTGTCTCACCTGGGGACTACAAACACACTGGGGACGGTACCTGTCTTACCTGTTGACTACAAACACACTTGGGTCACTGACCTTCTCACCTGGTGACTACTAACACACTGGGGTAGGAGCCTGTCTCACCTGGTGACTACTAACACACTGGGGTAGGTACCTGTCTCACCTGGTGACTACTAACACACTGGGGAAGGTACCTGTCTCACCTGGTGACTACTAACACACTGGGATAGGTACCTGTCTCACCTGGTGACTACTAACACACTGGGGTAGGTACCTGTCTCACCTGGTGACTACTAACACATTGAGGTAGGTACCTGTCACACCTGGGGACTACTAATACACTGGGGTAGGTACATGTCTCACCTGATAACTACTAACACATTGGGATAGGTACCTGTCTCACCTGGTGACTACTAACAAACTGGGGTAGGTACCTGTCTCACCTGGTGACTACTAACACACTTGGGTCAGTGACCTTCTCACCTGGTGACTACTAACACACTGGGGTAGGAGCCTGTCTCACCTGGTGACTACTAACACACTGGGGTAGGTACCTGTCTCACCTGGTGACTACTAACACACTGGGGTAGGTACAGGTCTCACCTGGTGACTACTAACACACTTGGGTCAGTGACCTTCTAACCTGGTGACTACTAACACACTGGAGTAGGAGCCTGTCTCACCTGGTGACTACTAACACACTGGGGTAGGTACCTGTCTCACCTGGTGACTACTAACACACTGGGGTAGGTACCTGTCTCACCTGGTGACTACCAACACACTGGGGTAGGTACCTGTCTCACCTGGCGACTACTAACACACTGGGGTAGGTACCTATCTCACCTGGGGACTACTAACACACTGGGGTAGGTGACTGTCTCACCTGGTGACTACTAACACACTGGGGTAGGTACCTGTCTCACCTGGTGACAACTAACACACTGGGGTAGGTACCTGTCTCACCTGGTGACTACTAACACACTGGGGTAGGTACCTGTCTCACCTGGTGACTACTAACACACTGGGGTAGGTACCTGTCTCACCTGGGGACTACTAACACACTGGGGTAGGAGCCTGTCTCCCCTGGGAACTACTAACACACTGGGGTAGGAGCCTGTCTCACCTGGTGACTACAAACACACTGGGGTAGGTACCTGTCTCACCTGGTGACTACTAGCACACTGGGGTAAGAACCTGTCTCACCTGGGGACTACTAACACACTGGGGTAGGTACCTGTCTCACCTGGTGACTACTAACAGACTGGGGTAGGTGACTGTCTCACCTGGTGACTACTAACACACTGCGGTAGGTACCTGTCTCACCTGGTGACTACTAACACACTGGGGTAGGTACCTGTCTCACCTGGTGACTACAAACACACTGAGGTAGGTACCTGTCTCACCTGGTGACTACCAACACACTGGGGTAGGTACCTGTCTCACCTGGTGACTACTAACACACTGGGGTAGGTACCTGTCTCACCTGGTGACTACCAACACACTGGGGTAGGTACCTGTCTCACCTGGTGACTACTAACACACTGGGGTAGGTACCTGTCTCACCTGGTGACTACAAACACATTGGGGTAGGTCACTGTCTCACCTGGGGACTACTAACACACTGGGGTAGGTACCTGTCTCACCTGGTGACTACTAACACACTGGGGTAGGTACCTGTCTCACCTGGTGACTACTAACACACTGGGGTAGGTACCTGTCTCACCTGGTGACTACTAACAAACTGGGGTAGGTACCTGTCTCACCTGGTGACTACTAACACACTGGGGTAGGTACCTGTCTCACCTGGTGACTACAAACACACTGGGGTAGGTACCTGTCTCGCCTGGTGACAACTAACACACTGGGGTAGGTACCTGTCTCACCTGGTGACTACTAACACACTGGGGTAGGTACCTGTCTCACCTGGTGACTACTAACACACTGGGGTAGGTGACTGTCTCACCTGGTGACTACTAACACACTGGGGTAGGAGCCTGTCTCACCTGGGGACTACTAACACATTGAGGTAGGTACAGGTCTCACCTGGAGACTACTAACACACTGGGGTAGGTGACTGTCTCACCTGCAGACTACTAACACACTGGAGTAGATACCTGTCTCACCTGGTGACTACTAACACACTGGGGTAGGTACCTGTCTCACCTGGTGACTACTAACACACTGGGGTAGGTACCTGTCTCACCTGGGGACGACTAACACACTGGGGTAGGTACCTGTCTCACCTGGTGACTACTAACACACTGGGATAGATACCTGTCTTACCTGGATGCCAACTAAAACACTGGGGTAGGTACCTGTCTCACCTGGGGACTACTAACACACTGGGGTAGGAGCCTGTCTCACCTGGGGACTACTAACACACTGGGGTAGGTCACTGTCTCACCTGGGGACTACTAACACACTGGGGAAGGTACATGTCTCACATGGTGAGTACTAACACACTGGGGTAGGTACATGTCTCACCTGGTGACTACTAACACACTGGGGTAGGAGCCTGTCTCACCTGGGGACTACTAACAGATTGAGGTAGGTACAGGTCTCACCTGGAGACTACTAACACACTGGGGTAGGTACATGTCTCACATGGTGACTACTAACACACTGGGGTAGAAGCCTGTCTCACCTGGTGACTACTAACACACTGGGGTAGGTGGCTGTCTCACCTGCAGACTACTAACACACTGGGGTAGGAGCTTGTCTCACCTGGGGACTACTAACACACTGGGGTAGGTACCTGTCTCACCTGGGGACTACTAACACACTGGGGTAGGTCACTGTCTCACCTGGGGACTACTAACACACTGGGGTAGGTACCTGTCTCACCTGGTGACTACTAACACAATGGGGTAGGTACCTGTCTCACCTGGTGACTACTAACAAACTGGGGTAGGAGCCTGTCTCACATGGTGACTACTAACACACTGGGGTAGGTACCTGTCTCACCTGGTGACTACTAGCACACTGGGGTAGGAGCCTGTCTCACCTGGTGACTACTAACACACTGGGGTAGGTACCTGTCTCACCTGGTGACTACTAACACACTGGGGTTGGTACCTGTCACACCTGGTGACTACTAACACACTGGGGTAGGTACCTGTCTCACCTGGTGACTACTAACACATTGGGGTAGGTACCTGTCTCACTTGGTGACTACTAACACACTGGGGTAGGAGCCTGTCTCACCTGGTGACTACTAGCACACTGGGGTAGGTACCTGTCTCACCTGGTGACTACTAACACACTGGGGTAGGTACCTGTCTCACCTGGTGACTACTAACACACTGGGGTAGGTCACTGTCTCACCTGGGGACTACTAACACACTGGGGTAGGTACATGTCTCACATGGTGAGTACTAACACACTGGGGTAGGTACCTGTCTCACCTGGTGACTACTAACACACTGGGGTAGGTCACTGTCTCACCTGGGGACTACTAACACACTGGGGTAGGTACCTGTCTCACCTGGTGACTACTAACACACTGGGGTAGGTACCTGTCTCACCTGGTGACTACTAACACATTGGGGTAGGTACCTGTCTCACCTGGTGACTACTAACACACTTGGGAAAGAGCCTGTCTCACATGGTGACTACTAACACACTGGGGTAGGTACCTGTCTCACCTGGTGACTACTAACACACTGGCTGTCTCACCTGGTGACTACTAGCACACTGGGGTAGGTGACTGTCTCACCTGGTGACTACTAACACACTGACTGTCTCACCTGGGGACTACTACCACACTGGGGTAGGTACCTGTCTCACCTGGTGACCACTAACACACTGGGGTAGGAGCCTGTCTCACATGGTGACTACTAACACACTGGGGTAGGTGACTGTCTCACCCGGGGACTACTAACACACTGGGGTAGGTACCTGTCTCACCTGGTGACTACTAACACACTGGGGTAGGAGCCTGTCTCACCTGGTGACTACTAACACACTGGCTGTCTCACCTGGTGACTACTAACACACTGGGGTAGTCGACTGTCTCACCTGGTGACTACTAACACACTGGAGTAGGAGCCTGTCTCACCTGGTGACTATTAACACACTGACTGTCTCACCTAGGGACTACTATCACACTGGGGTAGGTACCTGTCTCACATTGTGACTACTAACACACTGGGGTAGGTACCTGTCTCACCTGGTGACTACTAACACACTGGGGTAGGAGCCTGTCTCACATGGTGACTACTAACACACTGGGGTAGGTACCTGTCTCACCTGGGGACTACTAACACACTGGGGTAGGTACCTGTCTCACCTGGTGACTACTAACACACTGGGGTAGGAGCCTGTCTCACATGGTGGCTACTAACACACTGGGGTTGGTACCTGTCACACCTGGTGACTACTATCACACTGGGGTAGGTACCTGTCTCACATGGTGACTACTAACACACTGGGGTAGGTACCTGTCTCACCTGGTGACTACTAACACACTGGGGTAGGTACCTGTCTCACCTGGTGACTACTAACACACTGGGGTAGGTACCTGTCTCACCTGGTGACTACTAACACACTGGGGTAGGTACCTGTCTCACCTGGTGACTACTAACACACTGGGGTAGGAGCCTGTCTCACCTGGTGACTAATAACACACTGGGGTAGGTACCTGTCACACCTGAGGACTACTAACACACTGGGGTAGGAGCCTGTCTCACTTTGGGACTAATAACACACTGGGGTAGGTACCTGTCTCACCTGGGGACTACTAATACACTGGGGTAGGTGACTGTCTCACCTGGGGACTACAAACACACTGACTGTCTCACCTGGGGACTACTAACACACTGGGGTAGGTACATGTCTCACATGGTGAGTACTAACACACTGGGGTAGGTACCTGTCTCACCTGGTGACTACTAACACACTGGAGTAGGTACCTGTCTCACCTGGTGACTACAAACACATTGGGGTAGGAGCCTGTCTCACATGGTGACTACTAACACAATGGGGTAGGTACCTGTCTCACCTGGTGACTACTAACACACTGGAGTAGGTACCTGTCTCACCTGGTGACTACTAACACACTGGGGTAGGAGCCTTTCTCACATGGTGACTACTAACACACTGGGATAGGTACCTGTCTCACCTGGGGAATACAAACACACTGGGGACGGTACCTGTCTTACCTGTTGACTACAAACACACTTGGGTCACTGACCTTCTCACCTGGTGACTACTAACACACTGGGGTAGGAGCCTGTCTCACCTGGTGACTACTAACACACTGGGGTAGGTACCTGTCTCACCTGGTGACTACTAACACACTGGGGAAGGTACCTGTCTCACCTGGTGACTACTAACACACTGGGATAGGTACCTGTCTCACCTGGTGACTACTAACACACTGGGGTAGGTACCTGTCTCACCTGGTGACTACTAACACATTGAGGTAGGTACCTGTCACACCTGGGGACTACTAATACACTGGGGTAGGTACATGTCTCACCTGGTAACTACTAACACATTGGGATAGGTACCTGTCTCACCTGGTGACTACTAACAAACTGGGGTAGGTACCTGTCTCACCTGGTGACTACTAACACACTTGGGTCAGTGACCTTCTCACCTGGTGACTACTAACACACTGGGGTAGGAGCCTGTCTCACCTGGTGACTACTAACACACTGGGGTAGGTACCTGTCTCACCTGGTGACTACTAACACACTGGGGTAGGTACAGGTCTCACCTGGTGACTACTAACACACTTGGGTCAGTGACCTTCTCACCTGGTGACTACTAACACACTGGAGTAGGAGCCTGTCTCACCTGGTGACTACTAACACACTGGGGTAGGTACCTGTCTCACCTGGTGACTACTAACACACTGGGGTAGGTACCTGTCTCACCTGGTGACTACCAACACACTGGGGTAGGTACCTGTCTCACCTGGTGACTACTAACACACTGGGGTAGGTACCTATCTCACCTGGGGACTACTAACACACTGGGGTAGGTGACTGTCTCACCTGGTGACTACTAACACACTGGGGTAGGTACCTGTCTCACCTGGTGACAACTAACACACTGGGGTAGGTACCTGTCTCACCTGCAGACTACTAACACACTGGGGTAGGAGCTTGTCTCACCTGGGGACTACTAACACACTGGGGTAGGTACCTGTCTCACCTGGGGACTACTAACACACTGGGGTAGGTCACTGTCTCACCTGGGGACTACTAACACACTGGGGTAGGTACCTGTCTCACCTGGTGACTACTAACACAATGGGGTAGGTACCTGTCTCACCTGGTGTCTACTAACAAACTGGGGTAGGAGCCTGTCTCACATGGTGACTACTAACACACTGGGGTAGGTACCTGTCTCACCTGGTGACTTCTAGCACACTGGGGTAGGAGCCTGTCTCACCTGGTGACTACTAACACACTGGGGTAGGTACCTGTCTCACCTGGTGACTACTAACACACTGGGGTTGGTACCTGTCACACCTGGTGACTACTAACACACTGGGGTAGGTACCTGTCTCACCTGGTGACTACTAACACATTGGGGTAGGTACCTGTCTCACTTGGTGACTACTAACACACTGGGGTAGGAGCCTGTCTCACCTGGTGACTACTAGCACACTGGGGTAGGTACCTGTCTCACCTGGTGACTACTAACACACTGGGGTAGGTACCTGTCTCACCTGGTGACTACTAACACACTGGGGTAGGTCACTGTCTCACCTGGGGACTACTAACACACTGGGGTAGGTACATGTCTCACATGGTGAGTACTAACACACTGGGGTAGGTACCTGTCTCACCTGGTGACTACTAACACACTGGGGTAGGTCACTGTCTCACCTGGGGACTACTAACACACTGGGGTAGGTACCTGTCTCACCTGGTGACTACTAACACACTGGGGTAGGTACCTGTCTCACCTGGTGACTACTAACACATTGGGGTAGGTACCTGTCTCACCTGGTGACTACTAACACACTTGGGAAGGAGCCTGTCTCACATGGTGACTACTAACACACTGGGGTAGGTACCTGTCTCACCTGGTGACTACTAACACACTGGCTGTCTCACCTGGTGACTACTAGCACACTGGGGTAGGTGACTGTCTCACCTGGTGACTACTAACACACTGACTGTCTCACCTGGGGACTACTACCACACTGGGGTAGGTACCTGTCTCACCTGGTGACCACTAACACACTGGGGTAGGAGCCTGTCTCACATGGTGACTACTAACACACTGGGGTAGGTGACTGTCTCACCCGGGGACTACTAACACACTGGGGTAGGTACCTGTCTCACCTGGTGACTACTAACACACTGGGGTAGGAGCCTGTCTCACCTGGTGACTACTAACACACTGGCTGTCTCACCTGGTGACTACTAACACACTGGGGTAGTCGACTGTCTCACCTGGTGACTACTAACACACTGGGGTAGGAGCCTGTCTCACCTGGTGACTATTAACACACTGACTGTCTCACCTAGGGACTACTATCACACTGGGGTAGGTACCTGTCTCACATTGTGACTACTAACACACTGGGGTAGGTACCTGTCTCACCTGGTGACTACTAACACACTGGGGTAGGAGCCTGTCTCACATGGTGACTACTAACACACTGGGGTAGGTACCTGTCTCACCTGGGGACTACTAACACACTGGGGTAGGTACCTGTCTCACCTGGTGACTACTAACACACTGGGGTAGGAGCCTGTCTCACATGGTGGCTACTAACACACTGGGGTTGGTACCTGTCACACCTGGTGACTACTATCACACTGGGGTAGGTACCTGTCTCACATGGTGACTACTAACACACTGGGGTAGGTACCTGTCTCACCTGGTGACTACTAACACACTGGGGTAGGTACCTGTCTCACCTGGTGACTACTAACACACTGGGGTAGGTACCTGTCTCACCTGGTGACTACTAACACACTGGGGTAGGTACCTGTCTCACCTGGTGACTACTAACACACTGGGGTAGGAGCCTGTCTCACCTGGTGACTAATAACACACTGGGGTAGGTACCTGTCACACCTGAGGACTACTAACACACTGGGGTAGGAGCCTGTCTCACTTTGGGACTAATAACACACTGGGGTAGGTACCTGTCTCACCTGGGGACTACTAATACACTGGGGTAGGTGACTGTCTCACCTGGGGACTACAAACACACTGACTGTCTCACCTGGGGACTACTAACACACTGGGGTAGGTACATGTCTCACATGGTGAGTACTAACACACTGGGGTAGGTACCTGTCTCACCTGGTGACTACTAACACACTGGAGTAGGTACCTGTCTCACCTGGTGACTACAAACACATTGGGGTAGGAGCCTGTCTCACATGGTGACTACTAACACACTGGGGTAGGTACCTGTCTCACCTGGTGACTACTAACACACTGGAGTAGGTACCTGTCTCACCTGGTGACTACTAACACACTGGGGTAGGAGCCTTTCTCACATGGTGACTACTAACACACTGGGATAGGTACCTGTCTCACCTGGGGAATACAAACACACTGGGGACGGTACCTGTCTTACCTGTTGACTACAAACACACTTGGGTCACTGACCTTCTCACCTGGTGACTACTAACACACTGGGGTAGGAGCCTGTCTCACCTGGTGACTACTAACACACTGGGGTAGGTACCTGTCTCACCTGGTGACTACTAACACACTGGGGAAGGTACCTGTCTCACCTGGTGACTACTAACACACTGGGATAGGTACCTGTCTCACCTGGTGACTACTAACACACTGGGGTAGGTACCTGTCTCACCTGGTGACTACTAACACATTGAGGTAGGTACCTGTCACACCTGGGGACTACTAATACACTGGGGTAGGTACATGTCTCACCTGGTAACTACTAACACATTGGGATAGGTACCTGTCTCACCTGGTGACTACTAACAAACTGGGGTAGGTACCTGTCTCACCTGGTGACTACTAACACACTTGGGTCAGTGACCTTCTCACCTGGTGACTACTAACACACTGGGGTAGGAGCCTGTCTCACCTGGTGACTACTAACACACTGGGGTAGGTACCTGTCTCACCTGGTGACTACTAACACACTGGGGTAGGTACAGGTCTCACCTGGTGACTACTAACACACTTGGGTCAGTGACCTTCTCACCTGGTGACTACTAACACACTGGAGTAGGAGCCTGTCTCACCTGGTGACTACTAACACACTGGGGTAGGTACCTGTCTCACCTGGTGACTACTAACACACTGGGGTAGGTACCTGTCTCACCTGGTGACTACCAACACACTGGGGTAGGTACCTGTCTCACCTGGTGACTACTAACACACTGGGGTAGGTACCTATCTCACCTGGGGACTACTAACACACTGGGGTAGGTGACTGTCTCACCTGGTGACTACTAACACACTGGGGTAGGTACCTGTCTCACCTGGTGACAACTAACACACTGGGGTAGGTACCTGTCTCACCTGGTGACTACTAACACACTGGGGTAGGTACCTGTCTCACCTGGTGACTACTAACACACTGGGGTAGGTACCTGTCTCACCTGGGGACTACTAACACACTGGGGTAGGAGCCTGTCTCCCCTGGGAACTACTAACACACTGGGGTAGGAGCCTGTCTCACCTGGTGACTACAAACACACTGGGGTAGGTACCTGTCTCACCTGGTGACTACTAGCACACTTGGGTAAGAACCTGTCTCACCTGGGGACTACTAACACACTGGGGTAGGTACCTGTCTCACCTGGTGACTACTAACAGACTGGGGTAGGTGACTGTCTCACCTGGTGACTACTAACACACTGGGGTAGGTACCTGTCTCACCTGGTGACTACTAACACACTGGGGTAGGTACCTGTCTCACCTGGTGACTACAAACACACTGAGGTAGGTACCTGTCTCACCTGGTGACTACCAACACACTGGGGTAGGTACCTGTCTCACCTGGTGACTACTAACACACTGGGGTAGGTACCTGTCTCACCTGGTGACTACCAACACACTGGGGTAGGTACCTGTCTCACCTGGTGACTACTAACACACTGGGGTAGGTACCTGTCTCACATGGTGACTAATAACACATTGGGGTAGGTCACTGTCTCACCTGGGGACTACTAACACACTGGGGTAGGTACCTGTCTCACCTGGTGACTACTAACACACTGGGGTAGGTACCTGTCTCACCTGGTGACTACTAACACACTGGGGTAGGTACCTGTCTCACCTGGTGACTACTAACAAACTGGGGTAGGTACCTGTCTCACCTGGTGACTACTAACACACTGGGGTAGGTACCTGTCTCACCTGGTGACTACAAACACACTGGGGTAGGTGACTGTCTCACCTGGTGACTACTAACACACTGGGGTAGGTACCTGTCTCGCCTGGTGACAACTAACACACTGGGGTAGGTACCTGTCTCACCTGGTGACTACTAACACACTGGGGTAGGTACCTGTCTCACCTGGTGACTACTAACACACTGGGGTAGGTACCTGTCTCACCTGGTGACTACTATCACACTGGGGTAGGTACCTGTCTCACCTGGTGACTACTAACACACTGGGGTAGGTACCTGTCTCACCTGGGGACTACTAACACACTGGGGTAGGAGCCTGTCTCACCTGGGAACTACTAACACACTGGGGTAGGAGCCTGTCTCACCTGGTGACTACTAACAGACTGGGGTAGGTACCTGTCTCACCTGGGGACTACAAACACACTGGGGTAGGTACCTGTCTCACCTGGTGACTACTAACAGACTGGGGTAGGTGACTGTCTCACCTGGTGACTACTAACACACTGGGGTAGGTACCTGTCTCACCTGGTGACTACTAACACACTGGGGTAGGTACCTGTCTCACCTGGTGACTACAAACACACTGAGGTAGGTACCTGTCTCACCTGGTGACTACTAACACACTGGGGTAGGTACCTGTCTCACCTGGTGACTACTAACACACTGGGGTAGGTACCTGTCTCACCTGGTGACTACTAACACACAGGGGTAGGTACCTGTCTCACCTGGTGACTACTAACACACAGGGGTAGGTCACTGTCTCACCTGGGAACTACTAACACACTGGGGTAGGTACCTGTCTCACCTGGTGACTACTAACACACTGGGGTAGGTACCTGTCTCACCTGGGGACTACTAACAGACTGGGGTAGGTACATGTCTCACCTGGTGACTACAAACACACTGGGGTAGGTACCTGTCTCACCTGGTGACTACTAACAAACTGGGGTAGGTACCTGTCTCACCTGGTGACTGCTAACACACTGGGGTAGGTACCTGTCTCACCTGGTGACTACAAACACACTTGGGTCAGTGACCTTCTCACCTGGTGTCTACAAATACACTGGGGTAGGTACCTGTCTCACCTGGTGACTACTAACACACTGGGGTTGGTACCTGTCTCACCTGGTGACTACAAACACACTGAGGTAGGTACCTGTCTCACCTGGTGACTACAAACACACTTGGGTCAGTGACCTTCTCACCTGGTGTCTACAAACACACTGGGGTAGGTACCTGTCTCACCTGGTGACTACTAACACACTGGGGTAGGTACCTGTCTCACCTGGTGACTACTAACACACTGGGGTAGGTACCTGTCTCACCTGGTGACTACTAACACACTGGGGTAGGTACCTGTCTCACCTGGTGACTACTAACACACTGGGGTAGGTACCTGTCTCACCTGGGGACTACTAACACACTTGGTTAGGAGCCTGTCTCACCTGGGGACTACAAACACACTGGGGTAGGAGCCTGTCTCACCTGGGAACTACTAACACACTGGGGTAGGAGCCTGTCTCACCTGGTGACTACAAACACACTGGGGTAGGTACCTGTCTCACCTGGTGACTACTAACACACTGGGGTAGGTTCCTTTCTCACCTGGTGACTACTAACACACTGGGGTAGGTACCTGTCTCACCTGCAGACTACTAACACACTGGGGTAGGTACCTGTCTCACCTGGTGACTACTAACACACTTGGGTAGGTTACTGTCTCACCTGGTGACTACTAACACACTGGGGTAGGTACCTGTCTCACCTGGTGACTACTAACACACTGGGGTAGGTACCTGTCTCACCTGGTGACTACTAACACATTTGGGTCAGTGACCTTCTCACCTGGTGACTACTAACACACTGGGGTAGGTGACTGTCTCACCTGGTGACTACTAACACATTTGGGTCAGTGACCTTCTCACCTGGTGACTACTAACACACTGGGGTAGGAGCCTGTCTCACCTGGTGACTACTAACACACTGGGGTAGGTACCTGTCTCACCTGGTGACTACTAACACACTGGGGTAGGTACCTGTCTCACCTGGTGACTACTAACACACTGGGGTAGAAGCCTGTCTCACCTGGGAACTACTAAAACACTGGGGTAGGAGCCTGTCTCACCTGGTGACTACAAACACACTGGGGTAGGTACCTGTCTCACCTGGTGACTACTAACACACTGGGGTAGGTTCCTGTCTCACCTGGTGACTACTAACACACTTGGGTCAGTGACCTTCTCACCTGGTGACTACTAACACACTGGGGTAGGAGCCTGTCTCACCTGGTGACTACTAACACACTGGGGTAGGTACCTGTCTCACCTGGTGACTACTAACACACTGGGGTAGGTACCTGTCTCACCTGGTGACTACTAACACAATTGGGTCAGTGACCTTCTCACCTGGTGACTACTAACACACTGGGGTAGGAGCCTGTCTCACCTGGTGACTACTAACACACTGGGGTAGGTACCTGTCTCAACTGGTGACTACTAACACACTGGGGTAGGTACCCGTCTCACCTGGTGACTACCAACACACTGGGGTAGGTACCTGTCTCACCTGGTGACTACTAACACACTGGGGTAGGTACCTGTCTCACATGGTGACTAATAACACACTGGGGTAGGTCACTGTCTCACCTGGGGACTACTAACACACTGGGGTAGGTACCTGTCTCACTTGGTGACTACTAACACACTGGGGTAGGTACCTGTCTCACCTGGTGACTACTAACACACTGGGGTAGGTACCTGTCTCACCTGGTGACTACTAACAAACTGGGGTAGGTACCTGTCTCACCTGGTGACTACTAACACACTGGGGTAGGTACCTGTCTCACCTGGTGACTACTAACACACTGGGGTAGGTGACTGTCTCACCTGGTGACTACTAACACACTGGGGTAGGTACCTGTCTCACCTGGTGACAACTAACACACTGGGGTAGGTACCTGTCTCACCTGGTGACTACTAACACACTGGGGTAGGTACCTGTCTCACCTGGTGACTACTAACACACTGGGGTAGGTACCTGTCTCACCTGGTGACTACTATCACACTGGGGTAGGTACCTGTCTCACCTGGTGACTACTAACACACTGGGGTAGGTACCTGTCTCACCTGGGGACTACTAACACACTGGGGTAGGAGCCTGTCTCACCTGGGAACTACTAACACACTGGGGTAGGAGCCTGTCTCACCTGGTGACTACAAACACACTGGGGTAGGTACCTGTCTCACCTGGTGACTACTAGCACACTGGGGTAGGTACCTGTCTCACCTGGGGACTACTAACACACTGGGGTAGGTACCTGTCTCACCTGGTGACTACTAACAGACTGGGGTAGGTGACTGTCTCACCTGGTGACTACTAACACACTGGGGTAGGTACCTGTCTCACCTGGTGACTACTAACACACTGGGGTAGGTACCTGTCTCACCTGGTGACTACAAACACACTGAGGTAGGTACCTGTCTCACCTGGTGACTACTAACACACTGGGGTAGGTACCTGTCTCACCTGGTGACTACTAACACACTGGGATAGGTACCTGTCTCACCTGGTGACTACTAACACACTGGGGTAGGTCACTGTCTCACCTGGGAACTACTAACACACTGGGGTAGGTACCTGTCTCACCTGGTGACTACTAACACACTGGGGTAGGTACCTGTCTCACCTGGGGACTACTAACAGACTGGGGTAGGTACATGTCTCACCTGGTGACTACAAACACACTGGGGTAGGTACCTGTCTCACCTGGTGACTACTAACACACTGGGGTAGGTACCTGTCTCACCTGGTGACTACTAACACACTGGGGTAGGTACCTGTCTCACCTGGTGACTACAAACACACTTGGGTCAGTGACCTTCTCACCTGGTGTCTACAAATACACTGGGGTAGGTACCTGTCTCACCTGGTGAATACTAACACACTGGGGTAGGTGACTGTCTCATCTGGTGACTACAAACACACTGAGGTAGGTACCTGTCTCACCTGGTGACTACAAACACACTTGGGTCAGTGACCTTCTCACCTGGTGTCTACAAACACACTGGGGTAGGTACCTGTCTCACCTGGTGACTACTAACACACTGGGGTAGGTACCTGTCTCACCTGGTGACTACTAACACACTGGGGTAGGAGCCTGTCTCACCTGGTGACTACTAACACACTGGGGTAGGTACCTGTCTCACCTGGTGACTACTAACACACTGGGGTAGGTACCTGTCTCACCTGGGGACTACTAACACACTGGGTTAGGAGCCTGTCTCACCTGGGGACTACTAACACACTGGGGTAGGAGCCTGTCTCACCTGGGAACTACTAACACACTGGGGTAGGAGCCTGTCTCACCTGGTGACTACAAACACACTGGGGTAGGTACCTGTCTCACCTGGTGACTACTAACACACTGGGGTAGGTTCCTGTCTCACCTGGTGACTACTAACACACTGGGGTAGGTACCTGTCTCACCTGCAAACTACTAACACACTGGGGTAGGTACCTGTCTCACCTGGTGACTACTAACACACTGGGATAGGTTCCTGTCTCACCTGGTGACTACTTACACACTGGGGTAGGTACCTGTCTCACCTGGTGACTACTAACACACTTGGGTCAGTGACCTTCTCACCTGGTGACTACTAACACACTGGGGTAGGAGCCTGTCTCGCCTGGTGACTACTAACACACTGGGGTAGGTACCTGTCTCACCTGGTGACTACTAACACACTGGGGTAGGTACCTGTCTCACCTGGTGACTACTAACACACTGGGGTAGGTACCTGTCTCACCTGGTGACTACTAACACACTTGGGTCAGTGACCTTCTCACCTGGTGACTACTAACACACTGGGGTAGGAGCCTGTCTCACTTGGTGACTACTAACACACTGGGGTAGGTTCCTGTCTCACCTGGTGACTACTAACACACTGGGGTAGGTGACTCTCACCTGGTGACTACTAACACACTGGGGTAGGGTACTGTCTCACATGGTGACTAATAACACACTGGGGTAGGTCACTGTCTCACCTGGGGACTACTAACACACTGGGGTAGGTACCTGTCTCACCTGGTGACTACTAACACACTGGGGTAGGTACCTGTCTCACCTGGTGACTACTAACACACTGAGGTAGGTACCTGTCTCACCTGGTGACTACTAACACACTGGGGTAGGTACCTGTCTCACCTGGTGACTACTAACCCACTGGGGTAGGTACCTGTCTCACCTGGTGACTACTAACACACTGGGGTAGGTGACTGTCTCACCTGGTGACTACTAACACACTGGGGTAGGTACCTGTCTCACCTGGTGACTACTAACACACTGGGGTAGGTACCTGTCTCACCTGGTGACTAATAACACACTGGGGTAGGTACCTGTCTCACCTGGTGACTACTAACACACTGGGGTAGGTACCTGTCTCACCTGGTGACTACTAACACACTGGGGTAGGTACCTGTCTCACCTGGTGACTACTAACACACTGGGGTAGGTACCTGTCTCACCTGGTGACTACTAACACACTGGGGAAGGTACCTGTCTCAACTGGGGACTACTAACACAATGGGGTAGGAGCCTGTCTCACCTGGGAACTACTAACACACTGGGGTAGGAGCCTGTCTCACCTGGTGACTACAAACACACTGGGGTAGGTACCTGTCTCACCTGGTGACTACTAGCACACTGGGGTAGGTACCTGTCTCACCTGGGGACTACTAACACACTGGGGTAGGTACCTGTCTCACCTGGTGACTACTAACAGACTGGGGTAGGTGACTGTCTCACCTGGTGACTACTAACACACTGGGGTAGGTACCTGTCTCACCTGGTGACTACTAACACACTGGGGTAGGTACCTGTCTCACCTGGTGACTAGAAACACACTTGGGTCAGTGACCTTCTCACCTGGTGTCTACAACCACACTGGGGTAGGTACCTGTCTCACCTGGTGTCTACAAACACACTGGGGTAGGTACCTGTCTCACCTGGTGACTACTAACAAACTGGGGTAGGAGCCTGTCTCACCTGGTGACTACTAACACACTGGGGTAGGTACCTGTCTCACCTGGTGACTACTAACACACTGGGGTAGGTACCTGTCTCACCTGGTGACTACTAACACACTGGGGTAGGTACCTGTCTCACCTGGTGACTACTAACACACTGGGGTAGGTACCTGTCTCACCTGGTGACTACTAACACACTGGGGTAGGTACCTGTCTCACCTGGTGACTACTAACACACTGGGGTAGGTACCTGTCTCACCTGGTGACTACTAACACACTGGGTTAGGTCACTGTCTCACCTGGTGACTACTAACACACTGGGGTAGGTACCTGTCTCACCTGGTGACTACTAACACACTGGGGTAGGTACCTGTCTCACCTGGTGACTACTAACACACTGGGGTAGGTACCTGTCTCACCTGGTGACTACTAACACACTGGGATAGGTACCTGTCTCACCTGGTGACTACTAACACACTGGGGTAAGTACCTGTCTCACCTGGTGACTACTAACACACTGGGGTAGGTACCTGTCTCACCTGGTGACTACTAACACACTGGGGTAGGTACCTGTCTCACCTGGTGACTACTAACACACTGGGGTAGGTACCTGTCTCACCTGGTGACTACTAACACACTGGGGTAGGTACCTGTCTCACCTGGTCACTACTAACACACTGGGGTAGGAGCCTGTCTCACCTGGTGACTACTAACACACTGGGATAGGTACCTGTCTCACCTGGTGACTACTAACACACTGGGATAGGTACCTGTCTCACCTGGTGACTACTAACACACTGGGTTAGGTCACTGTCTCACCTGGTGACTACTAATACACTGGGTTAGGTACCTGTCTCACCTGGTCACTACTAACACACTGGGGTAGGAGCTTGTCTCACCTGGTGACTACTAACACACTGGGATAGGTACCTGTCTCACCTGGTGACTACTAACACACTTGGGTCAGTGACCTTCTCACCTGGTGACTACTAACACACTTGGGTCAGTGACCTTCTCACCTAGGGATTGCTTACACACACTGGGGTAGGTACCTGGGGATTGCTTACACACACTGGGGTAGGTACCTGTCTCACCTGGGGATTGCTTACACACACTGGGGTAGGTACCTGGGGATTGCTTACACACACTGGGGTAGGTGTGATTACAAAGGGCAGTCCTCCAGGTGCCTTCCACATCCAGATAGACACAGGACCGGTCTCTGCTGGGCTCGTCTTGTGCCCACCGGGACAGGCTCAAGGGCCAGCCGTCCATCCACCTGAAGTAGCCTTTCGTCTGAAATAACAAACCACTACAGCTGTAAGTTAGTTGGTAGAGCACGGCGCTTCCAACTTCACGATCGTGGGTTTGATTCCTGCTGGTGGACACCCATACCAAAATGTATTCACACAGGACTGTACGTCGCGTTGGGATGAAAACATGGTATATTACAGTACACTAGCCTTTCCTGGCAATCTGACCACCATGTTATATTACAGTACACTAGCCTTTCCTGGCAATCTGACCACCATGTTATATTACAGTACACTAGCCTTTCCTGACAATCTGACCACCATGTTATATTACAGTACACTAGCCTTTCCTGACAATCTGACCACCGTGTTATATTACAGTACACTAGCCTTTCCTGACAATCTGACCACCGTGTTATATTACAGTACACTAGCCTTTCCTGGCAATCTGACCACCATGTTATATTACAGTACACTAGCCTTTCCTGGCAATCTGACCACCATGTTATATTACAGTACACTAGCCTTTCCTGACAATCTGACCACCATGTTATATTACAGTACACTAGCCTTTCCTGACAATCTGACCACCGTGTTATATTACAGTACACTAGCCTTTCCTGACAATCTGACCACCGTGTTATATTACAGTACACTAGCCTTTCCTGGCAATCTGACCACCGTGTTATATTACAGTACACTAGCCTTTCCTGGCAATCTGACCACCGTGTTATATTACAGTACACTAGCCTTTCCTGACAATCTGACCACCGTGTTATATTACAGTACACTAGCCTTTCCTGACAATCTGACCACCGTGTTATATTACAGTACACTAGCCTTTCCTGGCAATCTGACCACCATGTTATATTACAGTACACTAGCCTTTCCTGACAATCTGACCACCGTGTTATATTACAGTACACTAGCCTTTCCTGACAATCTGACCACCATGTTATATTACAGTACACTAGCCTTTCCTGACAATCTGACCACCATGTTATATTACAGTACACTAGCCTTTCCTGACAATCTGACCACCGTGTTATATTACAGTACACTAGCCTTTCCTGACAATCTGACCACCATGTTATATTACAGTACACTAGCCTTTCCTGACAATCTGAACGCCTAGGCTTTATCTCAGAAGAACACCGTTTTGTGGTGCTGTAGACGACCCTGTGGTTGAAACCCACCTGTATCCCCTACAGCAATCCCGTGACTTCCTCCCGCCCACCCAGCACATTCCAAGGCCATCTGGCTCCTACAGATAACTTCTATCAAATTTATCACATTAATTTATAAAGCCCTTCTCACATCAGCTTATGTCACAAAGTGCTGTACAGAAACCCAGCCTTAAACCCCAAACAGCAAGCAATGCAAGTGTAGAAGCACCTTGTTACTTCTGATGTGACAACCATTCTCCATCACCCCTCAGATACGATAGTATTACTTATGATCCATCATGTCTCTAGTATAGAAATGTTCAAAGTTTCACCCAGAATCCAACAGTACCAATAACCTGCCTATTCTGATGAGGAGTCTGTTGGACCTGAAGAGACAGCTAGTACTGTACCTCATTCCTATTGAGTCCAATCCACAGTGGTGTCTGCAGCTTCAGAGCCTGCAGCTCCAGGTAAGCTGCTGACTGTTCATCCAGGGTGCTAGCCAGCTGGCCCTCCTCAGCCTCACACTGCACCCGGGCTTCGTGCCATGTCCTGTTCTGGGGCAGCACCTTGTAGGAGTCGTTGGCCAGCTTCACCCAGCCTCTAGGTAACACTGTTGGCGCCGGGACTGGGATGCCTGAGTCTGGGAGGGCGGAGCAACACTTAGTCAGAGGGCCGAGGACGGAGACAAAAAAGGAGGAGAAAGAAGAGGATGAAGAGGAGGAGAGAGAAAGAAGAGGATGAAGAGGAGGAGAGAGAAAGAAGAGGATGAAGAGGAGGAGAGAGAAAGAAGGGGATGAAGAGGAGGAGAGAGAAAGAAGAGGATGAAGAGGAGGAGAGAGAAAGAAGAGGATGAAGAGGAGGAGAGAGAAAGAAGAGGATGAAGAGGAGGAGAGAGAAAGAAGAGGATGAAGAGGAGGAGAGAGAAAGAAGAGGAAGAAGAGGAGGAGAGAGAAAGAAGAGGATGAAGAGGAGGAGAGAGAAAGAAGAGGATGAAGAGGAGGAGAGAGAAAGAAGAGGATGAAGAGGAGGAGAGAGAAAGAAGAGGATGAAGAGGAGGAGAGAGAAAGAAGAGGATGAAGAGGAGGAGAGAGAAAGAAGAGGATGAAGAGGAGGAGAGAGAAAGAAGAGGATGAAGAGGAGGAGAGAGAAAGAAGAGGATGAAGAGGAGGAGAGAGAAAGAAGAGGATGAAGAGGAGGAGAGAGAAAGAAGAGGATGAAGAGGAGAAGAGAGAAAGAAGAGGATGAAGAGGAGGAGAGAGAAAGAAGAGGATGAAGAGGAGGAGAGAGAAAGAAGAGGATGAAGAGGAGGAGAGAGAAAGAAGAGGATGAAGAGGAGGAGAGAGAAAGAAGAGGATGAAGAGGAGGAGAGAGAAAGAAGAGGATGAAGAGGAGGAGAGAGAAAGAAGAGGATGAAGAGGAGGAGAGAGAAAGAAGAGGATGAAGAGGAGGAGAGAGAAAGAAGGGGATGAAGAGGAGGAGAGAGAAAGAAGAGGATGAAGAGGAGGAGAGAGAAAGAAGGGGATGAAGAGGAGGAGAGAGAAAGAAGAGGATGAAGAGGAGGAGAGAGAAAGAAGGGGATGAAGAGGAGGAGAGAGAAAGAAGAGGATGAAGAGGAGGAGAGAGAAAGAAGAGGATGAAGAGGAGGAGAGAGAAAGAAGAGGATGAAGAGGAGGAGAGAGAAAGAAGAGGATGAAGAGGAGGAGAGAGAAAGAAGAGGATGAAGAGGAGGAGAGAGAAAGAAGAGGATGAAGAGGAGGAGAGAGAAAGAAGAGGATGAAGAGGAGGAGAGAGAAAGAAGAGGATGAAGAGGAGGAGAGAGAAAGAAGAGGATGAAGAGGAGGAGAGAGAAAGAAGAGGATGAAGAGGAGGAGAGAGAAAGAAGGGGATGAAGAGGAGGAGAGAGAAAGAAGGGGATGAAGAGGAGGAGAGAGAAAGAAGAGGATGAAGAGGAGGAGAGAGAAAGAAGGGGATGAAGAGGAGGAGAGAGAAAGAAGAGGATGAAGAGGAGGAGAGAGAAAGAAGGGGATGAAGAGGAGGAGAGAGAAAGAAGGGGATGAAGAGGAGGAGAGAGAAAGAAGAGGATGAAGAGGAGGAGAGAGAAAGAAGAGGATGAAGAGGAGGAGAGAGAAAGAAGAGGATGAAGAGGAGGAGAGAGAAAGAAGAGGATGAAGAGGAGGAGAGAGAAAGAAGAGGATGAAGAGGAGGAGAGAGAAAGAAGAGGATGAAGAGGAGGAGAGAGAAAGAAGAGGATGAAGAGGAGGAGAGAGAAAGAAGAGGATGAAGAGGAGGAGAGAGAAAGAAGGGGATGAAGAGGAGGAGAGAGAAAGAAGAGGATGAAGAGGAGGAGAGAGAAAGAAGGGGATGAAGAGGAGGAGAGAGAAAGAAGAGGATGAAGAGGAGGAGAGAGAAAGAAGAGGATGAAGAGGAGGAGAGAGAAAGAAGAGGATGAAGAGGATGAAGAGGAGGAGAGAGAAAGAAGAGGAAGGAAAAGAATGTCTTTGCTCACCAACTTTGCGCTGACAGATGAAGCCGTGTGTGTCGTTGCAGGACCTGATTTCCCATTTTCCCAAGATGGAGGAGGAACTGGCCATCACGATACACTGTGAGACAAAGATTAGCAATATCGACAACATTCACAGTCACAGTCTTAATTCTCTCATATAGTAGAGCTTTGAGCAAAATGTAAGTCTAGCACATTAAACAATACATTATTAATATATTGTTATATCCGATTTATTGTGTGTAATTCTCATTTTGAATGGTGATAGTTCGTTTAAATGGATCTTACCCGACTAGCCTGAGACGAAAGCATACGCATGTACATCTACAATTAGAAAACAAAATAGAATACGTTAATGGTATTTATTAAGACATTGTTCTAGAGATAGAATAAGCAAAGTAAACGATAGGGATTTAGTCAATGTGTTTCAGTATAATATGTAAATGATAGGGATTTAGTCAATGTGTTTCAGTATAATATGTAAACGATAGGGATTTAGTCAATGTGTTACAGTATAATATTTAAACGATTAGGATTTAGTCAATGTGTTTCAGTATAATATGTAAACGATAGGGATTTCGTCAATGTGTTTCAGTATAATATGTAAACGATGGGGATTTAGTCAATGTGTTTCAGTATAATATGTAAACGATGGGGATTTAGTCAATGTGTTTCAGTATAATATGTAAACGATAGGGATTTAGTCAATGTGTTTCAGTATAATATGTAAACGATGGGGATTTAGTCAATGTGTTTCAGTATAATATGTAAATGATAGGGATTTAGTCAATGTGTTTCAGTATAATATGTAAACGATAGGGATTTAGTCAATGTGTTACAGTATAATATTTAAACGATTAGGATTTAGTCAATGTGTTTCAGTATAATATGTAAACGATAGGGATTTCGTCAATGTGTTTCAGTATAATATGTAAACGATGGGGATTTAGTCAATGTGTTTCAGTATAATATGTAAACGATAGGGATTTCGTCAATGTGTTTCAGTATAATATGTAAACGATGGGGATTTAGTCAATGTGTTTCAGTATAATATATAAACGATAGGGATTTAGTCAATGTGTTTCAGTATAATATGTAAACGATGGGGATTTAGTCAATGTGTTTCAGTATAATATGTAAACGATGGGGATTTAGTCAATGTGTTTCAGTATAATATGTAAACGATAGGGATTTAGTCAATGTGTTTCAGTATAATATGTAAACGATAGGGATTTAGTCAATGTGTTTCAGTATAATATGTAAACGATGGGGATTTAGTCAATGTGTTTCAGTATAATATGTAAACGATGGGGATTTAGTCAATGTGTTTCAGTATAATATATAAACGATAGGGATTTAGTCAATGTGTTTCAGTATAATATGTAAACGATGGGGATTTAGTCAATGTGTTTCAGTATAATATGTAAACGATGGGGATTTAGTCAATGTGTTTCAGTATAATATGTAAACGATAGGGATTTAGTCAATGTGTTTCAGTATAATATGTAAACGATGGGGATTTAGTCAATGTGTTTCAGTATAATATGTAAACGATAGGGATTTAGTCAATGTGTTTCAGTATAATATGTAAACGATGGGGATTTAGTCAATGTGTTTCAGTATAATATGTATATAAACATATGTACAGTAGGCCTGTCGGTGGGTGAGTGTGGATATCTGTGTTTGTGTACAAATGTGTGTATACAAAATGTTTAGTATACAGTCGCTAGTGAAAGTCTACACCTTGCACAATCTTCACATTTTGCTGCCTTAAAATTACATCTAAAAAGAGATGAAATTAGATTTAAAGTTAAAGAAAAATGATAGACAATGTTACACATTACTTTGAAATAGAGATTTAGGATTTCTAGACATCATCCCCCCCAAAGTTACTTCTTGGTGGAAGCACCTTTGGCAGCCATTACAGCTGTGGATCATTTTGAATAAGATTCTACCAACCTACCACAACTCTTAGGGCGACATATATCCATTGTTTTTGTCAAAAATATTCAAGCACAGTAAATTTGGTTGGAAATCTTTGATGGACAGCAATATTCAAACATTGTTTCTGTTTTTATAAGCAGATTAAAGTCAGAACTGAGGCTGGGCCATTCAGGAGCACTCAACAGCCATTCTGGTGTGTCTTTGGCATTCACATGTGTGTAATTAGGCTTTCTTGTCCCTGGGATAGTCCCAGGCTTTCTTGTCCCTGGGATAGTCCCAGGGTTTCTTGTCCCTGGGATAGTTTAATAATTTATTGTCCCTGGGATAGTCCCAGGGTTTCTTGTCCCTGTGATAGTCCCAGGCTTTCTTGTCCCTGGGATAGTCCCAGGCTTTCTTGTCCCTGGGATAGTCCCAGGCTTTCTTGTCCCTGGGATAGTCCCAGGGTTTCTTGTCCCTGGGATAGTCCCAGGGATTCTTGTCCCTGGAATAGTCCCAGGCTTTCTTGTCCCTGGGATAGTCCCAGGCTTTCTTGTCCCTGGGATAGTCCCAGGGTTTCTTGTCCCTGTGATAGTCCCAGGCTTTCTTGTCCCTGGGATAGTCCCAGGGTTTCTTGTCCCTGGGATAGTCCCAGGGTTTCTTGTCCCTGGGATAGTACCAGGCTTTCTTGTCCCTGGGATAGTACCAGGCTTTCTTGTCCCTGGGATAGTACCAGGGTTTTTTGATTCTGACACCTTCCCCAAAGAGGCTTTCACCAAGTACTCTGGGGTGTTTCCGCCAAGTATGAACTCTGGGGTGTTTCCGCCAAGTATGAACTCTGGGGTGTTTCCACCAAGTATGAACTCTGGGGTGTTTCCACCAAGTATGAACTCTGGGGTGTTTCCACCAAGTATGAACTCTGGGGTGTTTCCGCCAAGTATGAACTCTGGGGTGGTTCCACAAAGTATGAACTCTGGGGTGTTTCCACCAAGTATGAACTCTTGGGTGTTTCCGCCAAGTATGAACTCTTGGGTGTTTCCGCCAAGTATGATCTCTGGGGTGTTTCCGCCAAGTATGAACTCTGGGGTGTTTCCGCCAAGTATGAACTCTGGGGTGTTTCCGCCAAGTATGAACTCTTGGGTGTTTCCGCCAAGTATGAACTCTGGGGTGTTTCCGCCAAGTATGAACTCTGGGGTGTTGCCGCCAAGTATGAACTCTGGGGTGTTGCCGCCAAGTATGAACTCTGGGGTGTTTTCGCCAAGTATGAACTCTGGGGTGTTTCCGCCAAGTATGAACTCTGGGGTGTTTTCGCCAAGTATGAACTTTGGGGTGTTTCCGCCAAGTATGAACTCTGGGGTGTTTCCGCCAAGTATGATCTCTGGGGTGTTTCCGCCAAGTATGATCTCTGGGGTGTTTCCGCCAAGTATGAACTCTGGGGTGTTTCCGCCAAGTATGAACTCTGGGGTGTTTCCGCCAAGTATGAACTCTGGGGTGTTTCCGCCAAGTATGAACTCTGGGGTGTTTCCGCCAAGTATGATCTCTGGGGTGTTTCCGCCAAGTATGAACTCTGGGGTGGTTCCGCCAAGTATGATCTCTGGGGTGTTTCCGCCAAGTATGATCTCTGGGGTGTTTCCGCCAAGTATGAACTCTGGGGTGTTTCCGCCAAGTATGAACTCTGGGGTGTTTCCGCCAAGTATGAACTCTGGGGTGGTTCCGCCAAGTATGAACTCTGGGGTGTTTCCGCCAAGTATGATCTCTGGGGTGTTTCCGCCAAGTATGAACTCTGGGGTGTTTCCGCCAAGTATGATCTCTGGGGTGTTTCCGCCAAGTATGAACTCTGGGGTGTTTCCGCCAAGTATGATCTCTGGGGTGTTTCCGCCAAGTATGAACTCTGGGGTGTTTCCGCCAAGTATGATCTCTGGGGTGTTTCCGCCAAGTATGAACTCTGGGGTGTTTCCGCCAAGTATGAACTCTGGGGTGTTTCCGCCAAGTATGAACTCTGGGGTGTTTCCGCCAAGTATGAACTCTGGGGTGGTTCCGCCAAGTATGATCTCTGGGGTGTTTCCGCCAAGTATGATTATTGGGGTGTTTCCGCCAAGTATGATCTCTGGGGTGTTTCCGCCAAGTATGAACTCTGGGGTGTTTCCGCCAAGTATGAACTCTGGGGTGGTTCCGCCAAGTATGAACTCTGGGGTGGTTCCGCCAAGTATGAACTCTGGGGTGGTTCCGCCAAGTATGAACTCTGGGGTGTTTCCGCCAAGTATGATCTCTGGGGTGTTTCCGCCAAGTATGAACTCTGGGGTGTTTCCGCCAAGTATGATCTCTGGGGTGTTTCCGCCAAGTATGATCTCTGGGGTGTTTCCGCCAAGTATGATCTCTGGGGTGTTTCCGCCAAGTATGATCTCTGGGGTGTTTCCGCCAAGTATGATCTCTGGGGTGTTTCCGCCAAGTATGATCTCTGGGGTGTTTCCGCCAAGTATGAACTCTGGGGTGTTTCCGCCAAGTATGAACTCTGGGGTGTTTCCGCCAAGTATGAACTCTGGGGTGTTTCCACCAAGTATGATCTCTGGGGTGTTTCCACCAAGTATGAACTCTGGGGTGTTTCCGCCAAGTATGATCTCTGGGGTGTTGCCGCCAAGTATGATCTCTGGGGTGTTGCCGCCAAGTATGATCTCTGGGGTGTTTCCGCCAAGTATGAACTCTTGGGTGTTTTCACCAAGTATGAACTCTGGGGTGCTTCCGCCAAGTATGATCTCTGGGGTGTTTCCGCCAAGTATGATCTCTGGGGTGTTTCCACCAAGTATGAACTCTGGGGTGTTTCCGCCAAGTATGAACTCTGGGGTGTTTCCACCAAGTATGATCTCTGGGGTGTTTTCACCAAGTATGATCTCTGGGGTGTTTCCACCAAGTATGAACTCTGGGTTGTTTCCGCCAAGTATGATCTCTGGGGTGTTTCCACCAAGTATGATCTCTGGGGTGTTTCCGCCAAGTATGATCTCTGGGGTGTTTCCACCAAGTATGATCTCTGGGGTGTTTCCACCAAGTATGATCTCTGGGGTGTTTCCACCAAGTATGATCTCTGGGGTGTTTCCGCCAAGTATGAACTCTGGGGTGTTTCCGCCAAGTATGAACTCTGGGGTGTTTCCGCCAAGTATGAACTCTGGGGTGTTTCCGCCAAGTATGAACTCTGGGGTGTTTCCGCCAAGTATGATCTCTGGGGTGTTTCCGCCAAGTATGAACTCTGGGGTGTTTCCGCCAAGTATGAACTCTGGGGTGTTTCCGCCAAGTATGATCTCTGGGGTGTTTCCGCCAAGTATGATCTCTGGGGTGTTTCCGCCAAGTATGATCTCTGGGGTGTTTCCGCCAAGTATGATCTCTGGGGTGTTTCCACAATCAATACATTCTTTCACTTTGAATATGTGGAATATGTTTGTGTAGATCTGTCAGAAAAAAACAATTTAATTCCTTTTTTACTTAATTTTAAGGCAGCAAACTGTGAAAACCGTGCAAAGCGTGTGTAGACTTTCACTTGGTCCTGTGTGTGCATGTGTGTGTACACTTTTACTTTAAAGGGACTTTACCTGACGATAGTGCTCTTGCAATGCGAATATCTGTGACATTCTCTACAATTAAGAAACAAAATATTAAAACAGAAACAACTTTCTTTCACTTTTATTATGTGGAATAGGTTTGTGTAGATCTGAAGGCAAAAACATATCATTTAATTCCTTTTTTACTTAACTTTAAGGCAGCAAAATGCGAAGACTGCATAGCGGGTGTATACACTCACTAGATCCTGTATGTGTATGTCTGTGTTTACTAAACGTTTAAAGGGACTTTACCTGACCATGGTGATGCCATCGCGATGAGAACATCTGCGACAATTAAGAAACAAAATATTACATATTAGGGGTATTTATTAAGAAACATTATTGGTTTAGGGATAAAATTAGCAAATGAAACTCAGAGTAAACTAACACATCATGCCCAGTGTACCACACAGTGTTCCAGGCTGTAATGTATGTGCATATTATGTCAAATGTTACCTCAATTTCCACCACTGAGCAAATTTCAGGTCTGCTGAGCACAAACTTGAAGGTTGTGAAAATTCTGTGCAACTTCCAGCGCCCGTTTACTGTGAACACTGAGGCTGTACCCACTATAAGTTACAGTTTTACTGTGAACACTGAGGCTGTACCCGCTTTAAGTTACAGTTTTACTGTGAACACTGAGGCTGTACCCACTATAAGTTACAGTTTTACTGTGAACACTGAGGCTGTACCCACTATAAGTTACAGTTTTACTGTGAACACTGAGGCTGTACCCACTTTAAGTTACAGTTTTACTGTGAACACTGAGGCTGTACCCACTAAGTTACAGTTTTACTGTGAACACTGAGGCTGTACCCACTAAGTTACCATTTTACTGTGAACACTGAGGCTGTACCCACTAAGTTACAGTTTTACTGTGAACACTGAGGCTGTACCCACTAAGTTACCATTTTACTGTGAACACTGAGGCTGTACCCACTAAGTTACAGTTTTACTGTGAACACTGAGGCTGTACCCGCTTTAAGTTACAGTTTTAACAGTGGCCAAGTAGCCTACTGTGGCTATTTGATCATAATGTAGGCCTACCAGAGTGGGCTTCCATCAAAAACAATGGAGAAAAATGCATTCCATAACATTTTAACATGGAAGTAGCTGTTCTATCATTCAGCCTACAGTAGCAGCCAATATGTGGTGTTCAATATAGGCCTACATTCCATGAGACCTTTGAAAAACACATGCAGGACTTGACATTAACCTGTTTATCCACTTGTCCTTCAGACAAGGTGGTGACTGAATGTGTTGTTTGATACAGGAAACCACTTTTATAAAATAAAATTCATTATTATTCTCGTACAATTATTACATAAATCAGACAAATTATGCTACGCCCTGCCTATTGGCTATCTAGCTAATTCAAGTCTCGCTCAAAATACAACACCGCTCCTTTAAGACATAAAAAAGCTCTTTACCTGACTGGCTTTTCAAAGATGGCTAGAAATGTACACATTTTGTACTTTTGTAGGAAGCAACCACTCCCCCATAGTTTTTTATTTTATTTTACCTTTATTTAACCAGGTAGGCCAGTTAAGAACAAGTTCTCATTTACAACTGCAACCTGGCCAAGATAAAGCAAAGCAGTGTAACCAAAAACAACACAGAGTTACACATGGGATAAGCAATCGTACAGTCAATAGCACAATAGAAAAATCTGTATACAGTGTGTGCAAATGAAGTAAGGAGGTAAGGCAATAAATAGGCCAATAGTAGCAAAGTAATTACAATTTAGCAGATTTACACTGGAGTGATAGATGTGCAGATGAGGATGTGCAAGTAGAGATACTGGTGTGGGGGGTATTGTGATGTCATTATGGGGTATTGTGATGTCATTATGGGGTATTGTGATGTCATTATAGTGATTCTGGTGTGCAAAAGAGCAGAAAAACAAAACACATATGGGGATGAGGTAGGTAGTTGGTTGGATGGGCTATTTACAGATGGGCTGTGTACAGCTGCAGCGATTGGTGAGCTGCTCTGAGAGCTGACACTTAAAGTTAGTGAGGGAGATATAAGTCTCCAGCTTCAGTGATTTTTGCAGTTCGTTCCAGTCATTGGCAGCAGAGAACTGGAAGGAAAGCCAGCCAAAGGAAGTGTTGGCTTTGGGGAGGACCAGTGAGATATACCTGCTGGAGCACGTGCTACAGGTGGGTGTTGCTATGGTGACCAGTGAGCTGAGATAAGGCAGAGCTTTACCTAGCAAAGACTTATAGATGACCTGGAGCCAGTGGGTTTGGCGACGAATATGTAGCGAGGGCCAGCCAACGAGAGCATACAGGTCGCAGTGGTGGGTAGTATATGGGGCTTTGGTGACAAAACGGATGGCACTGTGATAGACTGCATCCAGTTTGCTGAGTAGAGTGTTGGAGGCTATTTTGTAAATGACATCGCCGAAGTCGAGTATTGGTAGGATAGTCAGTTTTACGAGGGTATGTTTGGCAGCATGAGTGAAGGAGGCTTTGTTGCGAAATAGGAAGTCGATTCTAGATTTAATTTTGGATTGGAGATGCTTAATGTGAGTCTGGAAGGAGAGTTTACAGTCTAACCAGACACCTAGGTATTTGTAGTTGTCCACATATTCTAAGTCAGAACCGTCCAGCGTAGTGATGCTGAACGGGTGGGAGGGTGCAGGCAGCGATCGGTTAAAGAGCATGCATGATATACATTTAGTTTTACTAGTGTTTAAGAGTAGTTGGAGGCCACGGAAGGAGTGTTGTATGGAATTGAAGCTCGTCTGGAGGTTAGTTAACACAGTGTCCAAAGAAGGGCCAGAGGTATCCAGAATGGTGTCGTCTGCGTAGAGGTGGATCAAAGAATCTCCAGCAGCAAGAGCGACATCATTGATGTATACAGAGAAAAGAATCGGCCTGAGAATTGAACCCTGTGGCACCCCCATAGAGACTGCCACAGGTCTGCACAATAGGCCCTCCGATTAGACACAATAGGCCCTCCGATTAGACACTGAACTCTATCTGAGAAGTAGTTGGTGAACCAGGCGATGCAGTCATTTGAGAAACCAAGGCTGTTGAGTCTGCCGATAAGAATGTGATGAGTACACAGACGAAAGCCCTGGCCAGGTCGATGAAGACGGCTGCACAGTAATGTCCCTTATCGATGGAGGTTATGATATCGTTTAGAACCTTGAGCGTGGCTGATGTGCACCCATGACCAGCTCTGAAACCAGATTGCATAGCGGAGAAGGTACGGTGGGATTCGAAATGGTCGGTGATCTGTTTGTTAACTTGGCTTTCGAAGACCTTAGACAGGCAGGGAGGATGGTCTGTAACATTTTGTCTCTAGAGTGTCTCCCCCTTTGAAGAGGGTGATGACCGCGGCAGCTTTCCAATCTTTCGGAATCCCAGACGATACGAAAGTGATAAGGGAATTATATGCTTAAAGGTAATGATTAGAATATTCCACCCTGAAACCATATAATTTAATGAAATTTATTAGAATCATAAAACTAAAACGAACTATTACAACAAGGACGGTTTGTTCCTTTTTAGTATGTAGGCAGGGTGCAAGTGTGAAACAAATGATAAGAGGAGCTACCGACAGACAAGTTGTACTACTGTGTTCCTTACAGGACATTCTGTCTCCACCCGTGGAGGGGAGAAACTGTTAGGCTGGCAGAACATGATGAAACATGTTGCAGATTAAAGAAACAATGTATCTGTGTAGTGGAAAAACACCGACTGTCTGAGTTTAAGATTTGAACTTGTTTGTATTTGTATTATGGGCTTGAGAACGTTCTCGTGAATGAACGGTACGAACCTTTTGCATAAGCTGAGTCTTTGCCTAATTATTATTACACCCAAGGTCTTACAATCCTCGGGGATTGGTCAAAGCTATTGATTATTAGATTATTAGTGATTATCATTGGAATTGAAAATTCTCGTGCCAGAAAGAGATGTTGAACAGACTAGTAATAGGAGTTGCAAAAATGGCGGCGGATCATTTTAGGAAGAGAGGGTCCAGATTGTCTAGCCCAGCTGATTTGTAGGGGTCCGGATTTTGCCGCTCTTTCAGAACATCAGCTATCTGGATGTGCGTGAAGGAGAAGCAGGGGGGGGGGGCTTGGGCTAGTTGCTGCAGGGGGTGCTGAGCTGTTGGCCGGGGTTGGGGTAACCAGGTGGAAAGCATGGCCAGCCATAGAGAAATACTTACTAAAATTGTTGACTAGAAATGAGCTATAACTGGGCTAATAACTAGCTAACTAGCAAAACATACACAGGTGGCTACATGTAGCTCTCACTTTGATCTCAGAACAAGAGCATCTACTCCCGACCGCTCGTACTGTAGCATAAACACAGTGAACGGCACAGATCCATATATGGCAATGGCTATTTGCATATAGGTCTACTGCAGCTCTGATTGGTTATGGGGCACCGGTCTGTGTAGAGTCCAGGCTGAGTCCTTCCTGTCAATGGAATCCTACTCCAATGTGCTCTGCCTACAAGAACATCTCTTTGCACAGTTCGTTTTGCATACTAAAGTCTTGCACAGTTCGTTTTGCATACTAAAGTCTTGCATAGTTCGTTTTGTGTCGGTATGTTCCATTAAAATTGGCTGACATTGCGCTGATTCGATCACAATTCCCACAGTAGAGCTTGACATTGTTAACTGAAGGGGAAAACGTGAGAAAGGTGAGTGAAGTTCAATCTAATGCTTCTCTGCAGTTTAGGGCGGGAACATTGATTATGTCTTATGGGAATGTTTTGTTCATGTTTAAATGCGTAAATGTCTGCTTAGCCGTCATGCCACACCAGTATCTCTACTTCCACATAATCATCTGATGATTTATCACTCCAGTGTTAATCTGATAAATTGTAATTATTCGATTTATTGCCTACCTCCTCATGCCTTTTGCACACATTGTATATAGATTCTCTTTTTTTCTACCATGTTATTGACTTGTTTATTGTTTACTCCATGTGTAACTCTGTGTTGTTGTCTGTTCACACTGCTATGCTTTATCTTGGCCAGGTCGCAGTTGCAAATGAGAACTTGTTCTCAACTAGCCTACCTGGTTAAATAAAGGTGAAATAAAATAAAAATAAAAAATTCCCAACGACCAGCTGTGGTATATTGCCCATAGAACCCAATGGAACACAACCCTCAGCCCTCATTGCTAAAGGTAAATGTGTACATGCGTACCTTCTTGAAATCCAAGTTTGTGTATTTGACTGCCTGGCCATCGGTCCAAACAAACCTGTCCCGGTTTAAGTTACTCAGTCCAATCCACAGGTCAGTGGCGCCAGAAGACATCTGGGTCGTCAGAAACACTGCAAACATAGAGATAGATAGAGGACTCATCTTTATATCTGTGTCATTATAGAGTCTGTGACAGCATGGGTAGCTCCATAGAGATAGATAGAGGACTCATCTTTATATCTGGGTCATTATAGAGTCAGTGACAGCATGGGTAGCTCCATAGAGATAGATAGAGGACTCATCTTTATATCTGTGTCATTATAGAGTCTGTGACAGCATGGGTAGCTCCATAGAGATAGATAGAGGACTCATCTTTATATCTGGGTCATTATAGAGTCTGTGACAGCATGGGTAGCTCCATAGAGATAGATAAAGGACTCATCTTTATATCTGTGTCATTATAGAGTCTGTGACAGCATGGGTAGCTCCATAGAGATAGATAGAGGACTCATCTTTATATCTGGGTCATTATAGAGTCTGTGACAGCATGGGTAGCTCCATAGAGATAGATAGAGGACTCATCTTTATATCTGGGTCATTATAGAGTCTGTGACAGCATGGGTAGCTCCATAGAGATAGATAGAGGACTCATCTTTATATCTGTGTCATTATAGAGTCTGTGACAGCATGGGTAGCTCCATAGAGATAGATAAAGGACTCATCTTTATATCTGTGTCATTATAGAGTCTGTGACAGCATGGGTAGCTCCATAGAGATAGATAGAGGACTCATCTTTATATCTGGGTCATTATAGAGTCTGTGACAGCATGGGTAGCTCCATAGAGATAGATAGAGGACTCATCTTTATATCTGGGTCATTATAGAGTCTGTGACAGCATGGGTAGCTCCATAGAGATAGATAGAGGACTCATCTTTATATCTGGGTCATTATAGAGTCTGTGACAGCATGGGTAGCTCCATAGAGATAGATAGAGGACTCATCTTTATATCTGGGTCATTATAGAGTCTGTGACAGCATGGGTAGCTCCATAGAGATAGATAGAGGACTCATCTTTATATCTGTGTCATTATAGAGTCTGTGACAGCATGGGTAGCTCCATAGAGATAGATAGAGGACTCATCTTTATATCTGGGTCATTATAGAGTCTGTGACAGCATGGGTAGCTCCATAGAGATAGATAGAGGACTCATCGTTATATCTGTGTCATTATAGAGTCTGTGACAGCATGGGTAGCTCCATAGAGATAGATAGAGGACTCATCTTTATATCTGGGTCATTATAGAGTCTGTGACAGCATGGGTAGCTCCATAGAGATAGATAGAGGACTCATCTTTATATCTGTGTCATTATAGAGTCTGTGACAGCATGGGTAGCTCCATAGAGATAGATAGAGGACTCATCTTTATATCTGTGTCATTATAGAGTCTGTGACAGCATGGGTAGCTCCATAGAGATAGATAGAGGACTCATCGTTATATCTGTGTCATTATAGAGTCTGTGACAGCATGGGTAGCTCAATTGAGGCTGCAACCCGTAGGAATCCCCACCCAGTTGACTACTTCAAAATGGTGGATGATGGCAATGTCTAATGAAAATGTCAAAGATAAAATGGGGTTATATCCATGATGAGTCCTCTGTCTCTATGGGCAGTGCAATGAAGGGTTCTCTCCATTTTAAAGTGGTACATTTTCTACTTCATTGACAAACCATAGGTAACCAAATTTGATGAAGACAATGCTCCAATCATTGGCTGATTTCTCTAAACCCATAGAAATCCCCACCCAGTTGACTACTTTAAAATGGTGGAATCCCTCAATCCATCCAGAGCCCTCTATCTCTATTGCTACAACCCACAGGAGAGTTGGTCAGGAGAGAACGGGATGGATCATCGCTGACTGACTGACATGTGGCTGACGGTACTGTCATTTCCATCTGTTAAACAAGGTGCTACTGACACTAATAGTAGCATCCATGGGATGTTTACGTGCATGACTGTCTGTAACGTGCCAGTTGATCAGTTTAGGGTCAGTGGTGTTGTCTGTGGGTGTTAAATACCTGCCTGTCTACGAGAAGATGACCGTTCATTCAGTATATATATTATTTTTTCAGTGGTGTAAAGTACTTAATCAAATAAAAAAATGAAGTACTACTTAAGTAGTTTATGGGGGTATCTGTACTTTACAATTTATATTTTTTTGACAACTTTTACTTCACTACATTGCTAAAGAAAATAATGAACTTTTTACTCCATGCATTTTTCATGGCACTCTAAAGTACTGGTTACATTTTGACAGGAAAATGGTCCAATTCGCACTCTTATCAAGAGAACACCCCTGGTCATCCCTACTGTCTCTGTGTTTAGTTTGTGTGGTCCACAACAAAGTGTTTGAGCCCCTGGCTATCCATAAATAAAATCACAGGGAAATCGTGCCGTCTGGTTTGCTTAATATAAGTCATTTTAAATGATTTATACTTTTACTTTTGATACTTAAGTATATTTTTAAAAAACAAATACTTTTAGACTTTTACTCAAATATTATTTTACTGGGTGACTTAAAATTTTACTTGAGTCATTTTCTATTAAGGTATCTTTACTTTTACTCAAGTATGACAATTGGGTACTTTTTCCACTACTTTTTTTAAAAGTATTTTGTATGTTTTTAGGATAAATAGAGGTGACAGGTAGGAGAAAGAGCTATGGTCTTACATGTACATCATACTCCAGAGGGAGCGTCTTAGACCGCCACAGAAGAGGGGTCATTTACAGGTTAAAATAATCTCACCTTGCTCACGCCTACTGGTGATGGACGCTAGGTTAGCTCCCATGGATTGGCAGTACGATCTGGCCTCGAGCCAGGTACTAGGTACCCGGTATCCAATCAATTTGTAGCACTATAAACAAATCATCAATAAGCAATAAATCAAGTTGATCCAAGGTAATTGATTATAGGCAAACACTTTGAGTTAGACTTTCATTCTCAAAGCCTGTTGTAAAACTGTATCGTCTGTTTTCATGCGAAAGACATTTAACATATTATTATTACATAATCATTATTATAACACTCTTCCTGTGTAACCTTTGATCTCTGACCTTAGGATCCATTCTCTCCTCTTACTGACCTTAGACTGGTAGAGGATCCATTCCGGGGGGCAGCCTCCTGTGGGGGGGGCAGTAGGGGGCACGGTGCTGTTCACTGGGGGGGAACCACTCCTCTCACAGATGGACCTCATTTCAGTGCCACAGTTATAGTCATGCCAGAAACCTGAACACACAGTTATAGTCATGGCAGAAACCTGAACACACAGTTATAGTCGTGCCAGAAACCTGAACACACAGTTATAGTCATGCCAGAAACCTGAACACACAGTTATAGTCATGCCAGAAACCTGAACACACAGTTATAGTCATGCCAGAAACCTGAACACACAGTTATAGTCATGCCAGAAACCTGAACACACAGTTATAGTCATGCCAGAAACCTGAACACACAGTTATAGTCATGCCAGAAACCTGAACACACAGTTATAGTCATGCCATAAACCTGAACACACAGTTATAGTCGTGCCAGAAACCTGAACACACAGTTATAGTCATGCCAGAAACCTGAACACACAATTATAGTCGTGCCAGAAACCTGAACACACAGTTATAGTCATGCCAGAAACCTGAACACACAGTTATAGTCAGACCAGAAACCTGAACACACAGACACAGTTATAGTCAGACCAGAAACCTGAACACACAGACACAGTTATAGTCAGACCAGAAACCTGAACACACAGACACAGTTATAGTCAGACCAGAAACCTGAACACACAGACACAGTTATAGTCATGTCAGAAACCTGAACACAGTTAGTCATGCCAGAAACCTGAAGACACAGTTATAGTCATGCCAGAAACCTGAACACACAGTTATAGTCATGCCAGAAACCTGAACACACAGTTATAGTCATGCCAGAAACCTGAACACACAGTTATAGTCATGCCAGAAACCTGAACACACAGTTATAGTCATGCCAGAAACCTGAACACAGTTATAGTCATGCCAGAAACCTGAACACACAGTTATAGTCATGCCAGAAACCTGAACACACAGTTATAGTCATGCCAGAAACCTGAACACACAGTTATAGTCATGCCAGAAACCTGAACACACAGTTATAGTCATGCCAGAAACCTGAACACACAGTTATAGTCATGCCAGAAACCTGAACACACAGTTATAGTCATGCCAGAAACCTGAACACACAGTTATAGTCATGCCAGAAACCTGAACACACAGTTATAGTCATGCCAGAAACCTGAACACAGTTATAGTCATGCCAGAAACCTGAACACAGTTATAGTCATGCCAGAAACCTGAACACACAGTTATAGTCATGCCAGAAACCTGAACACACAGTTATAGTCAGACCAGAAACCTGAACACACAGTTATAGTCATGTCAGAAACCTGAACACACAGTTATAGTCATGCCAGAAACCTGAACACACAGTTATAGTCATGCCAGAGACCTGAACACACAGACACACAGTTATAGTCATGGCAGAAACCTGAACACACAGTTATAGTCATGCCAGAAACATGAACACACAGTTATAGTCATGTCAGAAACCTGAACACACAGTTATAGTCATGCCAGAGACCTGAACACACAGACACACAGTTATAGTCATGGCAGAAACCTGAACACACAGTTATAGTCATGCCAGAGACCTGAACACACAGACACACAGTTATAGTCATGGCAGAAACCTGAACACACAGTTATAGTCATGCCAGAAACCTGAACACACAGTTATAGTCATGCCAGAGACCTGAACACACAGACACACAGTTATAGTCATGGCAGAAACCTGAACACACAGTTATAGTCATGGCAGAAACCTGAACACACAGTTATAGTCATGCCAGAAACCTGAACACACAGTTATAGTCATGGCAGAGACCTGAACACAGTTATAGTCATGCCAGAGACCTGAACACACAGACACACAGTTATAGTCATGGCAGAGACCTGAACACAGTTATAGTCATGGCAGAGACCTGAACACACAGACACACAGTTATAGTAGACCTAGTCATGCCAGAAACCTGAACACACAGTTATAGTAGACCTAGTCATGCCATTGAGTTATGTGGTAACCAGCCCCAAGATTCAGAATAAAAATAACTCAATGGAAGTTCTTATAAGAGAGGAACATTTTTGGGCCTCATCTCATCGTTAGCTTACCCATGGAGCTGGTCATGGCAACACAGTTCTCATCGTTGTTCTTGAAGTCCGGCTGGTTGTTGTCCCATCTCTGGAATACAACTGGGGAATCGTCCATCCACCTGGACAGAACACAATAACTCAGAACCCAAGAACTCAGAACACAAGAACACAAGACATTGAATATCAGATCATGAATATCCCTTTGAGCATGGTGAAGTTATTAATTACACTTTGGATGGTGTATCAATACACCTAGTCACTACAGAGATACAGGCGTCCGTAACTAAGATACCGGAGAAGAAGGAAACCGCTCAGGGAGTTCACCATGAGGCCAATGGTGACATTAAAACAGTGTAATGGCTGTAATAGGAGAAAACTGAGGATGGATCAACAATCACAATACTAACCTGAATGATATAGTGAAAAGAAGGAAGCCTGTACTGAATAACAAAAAAGGCAAGGCACAAAAGTAATTTGGCAAAGAATTTAACTTTTTGTCCTGAATACAAAGTGTTATGTTTGGGGAAAATCCAATACATTACTGAGTACCACTCTTCATATATTCAATCATAGTGGTGGCTGCATCATGTTATGGGTATGCCTGTCATCGTTAAGGACTGGGGAGTTTTTCAGGATAAAAAGAAATAGAATGGAGCCTAGCACAAGCAAAATCCTAGAGGAAAACCTGGTTCAGTCTGCTTTCCACCAGACACTGGGAGATGAATTCACCTTTCAACAGAACAATAACCTTAAACACAAGGCCAAATCTACACTGGAGTTGCTTACCAAGAAGACAGTGAATATTCCTGAGTGGCTGATATTAAAGTTTAGACTTAAATATACTTGAAAATCTACGGCAAGACCTGAAAATTGTTGTCCAGCAATGATCAACAACGAATTTTACAGAGCTTGAATAATGTTTTAAAGAATAATGGTCAAATGTTGCAGAATCCAGGTGTAGAAAGCTCTTAGAGACTTACCCAGAAAGACTCACAGCTGTAATCGCTGCCAAGAGTGATTCTAACATCTATTCACTCAGAGGTGAGACAGCAGCATACCACCCTGCATACCACTACTGGCTTGCTTCTGAAGCTAAGCAGGGTTGGTCCTGGTCAGTCCCTGGATGGGAGACCAGATGCTGCTGGAAGTGGTGTTGGAGGGCCAGTAGGAGGCACTCTTTCCTCTGGTCTAAAAAAATATCCCAATGCCCCAGGGCAGTGATTGGGGACACTGCCCTGTGTAGGGTGCCGTCTTTCGGATGGGACGTTAAACGGGTGTCCTGACTCTCTGAGGTCATTAAAGATCCCATGGCACTTATCGTAAGAGTAGGGGTGTTAACCCCGGTGTCCTGGCTAAATTCCCAATCTGGCCCTCAAACCATCATGGTCGCCTAATAATCCCCAGTTTACAATTGGCTCATTCATCCCCCTCCTCTCCCCTGTAACTATTCCCCAGGTCGTTGCTGCAAATGAGAACGTGTTCTCAGTCAACTTACCTGGTAAAATAAAAATAAAATAAATAAAATAAAGGTGTGAATACTTATGTAAATGAGATATATCTGTATTTCATTTTCAATAAATGTGTAAACATTTCTAAAAACAAGTTTGTACTTTGCCATTATGGGGTATTGTGTGTAGATTTGTGAGAAAAATATCTATTTAATCCATGTTGAATTCAGGCTGTAACAACAGAATGTGGAATAAGTCAAGGGGTATGAATACTTTCTGAAGGAACTATGTATTACTGATAAGTCAGGAAGCAATACAAACAACAAATCAAATTCATATATTTCAATTTTTATATTTTAAATCATCCTATTTGGGTGGGCCAGTATTCAATCTGTCAGGGTCTCTGCCCAGCCTGGCCCCGCCGTGGCTTCCCCTCTGCACGAAACATGGAACACAAGAACTCAGAACACAAGAACTCAGCAACACACAAGACATAGAACACAAGAACTCAGCAACACAAGAACTCAGAACACAAGAACTCAGAACACAAGAACTCAGAACACAAGAACTCAGAACACAAGAACTCAGAACACAAGAACTCAGCAACACATAGAACACAGAAAGAACACGGACACAGAAAACATGCTGCGTTCATGACATGCCGGAATGTTCGGAAATACAACTTCTAAACACGGAGCAATGAGTTGTGTGCGTTCACATGCTTTGAACTGGTTGAGAACGTCAACTGGCTAATGTCTAAGTAGCTACGTCAAACATGAACAAAAAGCGCAGCCATCACACTCTCATCCAAATTATAGTGTTAAAAAAAGGTCAAAATAAATTGATTTGGATAAATAATGTTTTGTTAAGTTATGTTCTTGGTAGGTGACGTTCTGCATGTCTGAAAAGTCTCCAATTGGAAGGTTTTTTAAATCGATTTTTCCCAGAAAGTAAGCTTGTATTTCAGAGTTTCTAACATGTCATGAACGCAGCAATAGAACAGCTTGAAGTGAAGTGATATAGAAAACATTTTGTTTTTATTTGCTTGACAATCTTCTTTTACTCACCCGAAAGAGCGATCAAGATCAACTGTTAGCCCAATGTAATGGTTTCCCAAATGCTCTTTATTGATCTGAAAAAAGAGCAATTAACATTAGGGACTAGCTGTCTTGGAGTCCACATGGGCCATCGTCCGTTTTGACACCTTGTAGAGTCCAAGCCCCGACGAATTGAAGGGAAAATCGGGGTGCAACTCAATATTAGAAAGGTGCTCTTCATGTTTTGTGGATTCAGTGTATATCAGTGGTGGAAAAAGTACCCAATTGTCATTATTGAGTAAAAATAAAGATACCTTAATATAAAATGAAAGTCACCCAGTAAAATACTACTTGAGAAAAAGTCTAAAAGTTTGTTTTTAAATATACTTAAGTATCAAAAGTAAATGTCAAAATCCTTATATTAAGCAAATATTTGTTATTTACGGGTAGCCAGGGGCACACTACAACACTCAGACATAATTCGTGAGTCCGTGAGTCCGTGAGTCCGTGAGGCCGTGAGTCCGTGAGTCCGCCAGATCAGAGGCAGTAAGGAATAACAGGGACGTTCTCTTGATTAGTGGGTGAATTGGACCATTTTCCTGTCCTGCTAAACACTCAAAACGTTACTTTTGGATGTGAGGGAAAATGTGTGGAGAAAAAAGTACACCATTTTCTTTAGGAATGTAGTGAAGTAAAAGTTGTCAAAAAATAATAAATAAATAAATAAATAGTATAAATAACCGCTGGTGTATATAGCTCTGCCAATGTGTTTGAAGGCAGGACTATAGCGAAACTAAAGGTGTTTACCTTTTTCCACAGAAATACATTTTCTGTTAGTCCGTTGATAACAACAAGGCCCCCATGCCTCTGCTGACAGTAGTGTCTGGCGTTCTCCATGGGCAGCAGTTCACTATTAAAGTAATATTGAGAGCCTCCATACTCCAGCCAGCCATCCTCTGTCACATTATACTCTAGACAGGATTAGAAAAAACTCAAATAAATGATTTGCTTGGTCGAGAGACGAGAGACAAAGCAATTAAGTCCCCTCTAGAGACCAAGCAGATAAGTCCCCTCTAGAGACCAAGCAGACCAGTCCCCTCGAGAGACCGAGTGGACAAGTCCCCTTCTGTGGAGACTACATCAAGCAGATAAGTCCCCTCTAGAGACCAAGCAGATAAGTCCCCTCTAGAGACCAAGCAGATAAGTCCCCTCTAGAGACCAAGCAGATAAGTCCCCTCTAGAGACCAAGCAGATAAGTCCCCTCTAGAGACCAAGCAGATAAGTCCCCTCTGGAGACCAAGCAGGTAAGTCCCCTCTAAAGTCTAGATCATGCTGATAAGTCTCTTCTAGAGACTTATCTGCTTGATGTAGTCTCCACAGAGGGGACTTATCTGCTTGGTGTAGTCTCCACAGAAGGGGACTTGTCCACTCGGTCTCTCGAGGGGACTGGTCCACTCGGTCTCTCGAGGGGACTGGTCCACTCGGTCTCTCGAGGGTATTTGTCTGCTCGGTCTCTCGAGGGTACTTGTCTGCTCGGTCTCTCGAGGGGACTTGTCTGCTCGGTCTCTCGAGGGTACTTGTCCTCTCGGTCTCAAGGGGGGACTGGTCTACTTGGTCTCTAGAGGGGACTTGTCAGAGGCCATTTGGACTGTGTTCCAAAGTTCACACTAGCATACCACAATGCGTCCTCAAAACATATATACTTTTAATGTGGTGAGCTCATTCATTTATTCATTAATTTAAGAGGGATAGACAACTCATCAACACTTGCCATTATTTTCCAGGGAGTCCTGGGAGCTATGGGATGCGTACTGTCAAGGGTACTTACCAGGGACGGTGTTGTTGGGAGGAGATAGTGGGGTCACTCCTGTAATGCCGCAGAGAAAAGAGGAGGAGAATGGAGAAGAGAGGAGGAGAGAGAAGACTGTGTTAGCTCACTAAGCTAAAGACTTCTGGTCCCAGTAAGGTTACTAATCATGCACGTGAGGTCGACGAAAATACTTCCGTCCCACAGACAGAGGCGCTACATCCTGAATGTCTTCCTTTTATAGTGTTGCACTTTTGACCAGAACCTCATGGGCGGCGCACCTAGTGGCCGGACACGTTAATGCAGGGAAACTTAGATCAGTTTTACCTCATTTCTACCAGCATGTTACATGTGCAACCAGAGGGGGAAAAAAACTAGACCACCTTTACTCCACACACAGAGACGCGTACAAAGATTTCCCTCGCCTTCCATTTGGCAAATCTGACAATAACTATGCACCTCATTCCTGCTAACAAGCAAAAACGAAAGCAGGAAATACCAGTGACTCGCTCGATTTGGAAGTGTTCAGATGCTACAGAACTGTTTTGTTGCACAGACTGGAATATGTTCCGGGAGTCATCCAATGGCATTGAGGAGTACACCACCTCAGTCACCGGCTTCATCAATAAGTGCATCGACGACGTCGTCCCCACAGTGACCGTATGTACATACCTCAACCAGAAGGATACATACCTCAGCCATGGATTACAGGCAACATCCGCACTGAGCTAAAGGGTAGAGCTGCTGCTTTCAAGGAGCAGGACTCTAACCCGGAAACTTATAAGAAATCCCGCTATGCCCTTCAATAAACCATCTGTCACGATCGTTGTTAAGTGAAAGAGAGGACCAAGGCGCAGCGTGATATAGATACATCTTCTATTTTAATAGAAGAAGAAACGAACACGAACACTAATACAAACTAGACAAAACAACAAACGACCGTGAAGATACAAAAACGAAAGTGCAGACACAAGCTACTAACATCAAGACATAGACAATTACCCACAACCTACCTAATGACTATTGCTGCCTAAATATGGCTCTCAATCAGAGACAACGATAGACAGCTGTCTCTAATTGAGAACCAATCCAGGCAACCATAGACTTACATAAACACCTACACTGAACACAACCCCATGAACTCTACCAAAACCCCCTAGACAATACAAACACCCCCTAGACAATACAACCACCCTAGACAATACAAACACCCCCTAGACAATACAAACACCCCCTAGACAATACACACACCCCCTAGACAATACAAACACCCCCTAGACAATACAAACACCCCCTAGACAATACAAACACCCCCTAGACAATACAAACACCCCCTATACAATACACACACACCCTAGACAATACAAACACCCCCTAGACAATACAAACACCCCCTAGACAATACAAACACCCCCTATACAATACACACACACCCTAGACAATACAAACACCCCCTATACAATACACACACACCCTAGACAATACAAACACCCCCTATACAATACACACACACCCTAGACAATACAAACACCCCCTAGACAATACAAACACCCTACACTAGACAAAAAACACACAAACATCCCCCATGTCACACCCTGACCTAACTAAAATAATAAAGAAAACAAAGATAACTAAGGCCAGGGCGTGACACCATCAAACAGGCAAAGCATCAATACAGGACAAAGATTGAATCCTACAACACCGGCTCTGATGCTCGTCGGATGTGGCAGGGCTTGTAAACCATTACAGACTACAAAGGGAAGCACAGCCGCAAGCTGCCTAGTGACGCGAGCCGACCAGATGAGCTAAATTGCTTCTATGCGTGCTTCGAGGCAAGCAACACTGAAGCATGCATGAGAGCACCAGCTGTTCTGGATGGCTGTGTGATCACGCTCTCTGTAGCCGATGTGAGTAAGACCTTTAAACAGGTCAACATTCACAAGGCCGCAGGGCCAGACGGATTACCAGGACGTGTACTCCAAGCATGCGCTGACCAACTGGCAAGTGTCTTCACTGACATTTTCAATCTGTCCCTAACCGGGTCTGTAACATATTTCAAGCAGACCACCATAGTGCCTGTGCCCAAGAACACCAAGGTAACCTGCCTAAATGACGACCGACCCGCAGCACTCACGTCTATAACCATGAAGTGCTTTGAAAGGCTGGTCATGGCTCACATCAACACCATTATCCCAGAAACCCTAGACCCACTCCAATTTGCCTACCGCCCCAACATATCCACAGATGACACAATCTCTATCTCCACACTGTCCTTTCCCACCTGGACAAAAGGAACACCTATGTGAGAATGCTATTCATTGACTACAGCTCATCGTTCAACATCATAGTGCCCTCAAAGCTCATCACTAAGCTAAGGACCCTGGGACTAAACACCTCCCTCTGCAACTGGATCCTGGACTTCCTGACGGGCCGCCCCCAGGTGGTAAGAGTAGGTAACAACACATCTGCCACGCTGATCCTCAACACAGGGGCCTCTCGGGGGTGCGGGCTCAGTCCCCTCCTGTGCTCCCTGTTCACTCAAGACTGCATGGCCAAGCATGATTCCAACACCATCATTAAGTTTGCTGACGACACAACAGTGGTAGGCCTGATCACCGACAACGATGAGACAGGCTGTCATTGAGCCATACATTACCTTTAGGGATCTCACACAGCCAGTCATTGAGCCATACATTACAGTACCTTTAGGGATCTCAGACAGCCAGTCACTGAGTCATACATTACAGTACCTTTAGAGATCTCAGACAACCAGACATTGAGCCATACATTACCTTTAGGGATCTAACACAGCCAGTCATTGAGCCATACATTACAGTACCTTTAGGGATCTCACACAGCCAGTCATTGAGATATACATTACCTTTAGGGATCTCAGACAGCCAGTCGTTGAGCTATACATTGCATTACCTTTAGGGATCTCACACAGCCAGTCATTGAGCCATACATTACCTTTAGGGATCTCACACAGCCTGTCATTGAGCTATACATTACCTTTAGGGATCTCACACAGCCAGTCGTTGTAGCCCTCACAGTTTACATCGTTCCAGGATCCCTCTTCATCCCAATAAGAGTTCAGAATCTCAGCACAGGACTCCACGCCGTTGTAGTTGTTGGGTTCCCCCTCTATCCAGTGTTGGAAGGACAGCTGAGGACAAACACATGTGTAATAGAAACTTTCCCACGAGGTAGACTTCTGATCAACAATACTTCAAACCTATTACAGACAATCATGAACATTCCTTGAGGAAAAACATGAGCCAACATGGGAGGCAGCTCAGTTGGACGTGTCAGGAACAACTCCAGCAACACATTATTATAATTAGCAGTAGTAGTAGTAGTATTAGTAGTATTACTATTAGTAGCAGTATTACCATTAGTATTAGTGGTATCACTAGTAGTATTACTATTAGTAGCAGTATTACCATTAGTATTAGTGTTATTACTAGTAGTATTACTATTAGTAGCAGTATTACTATTAGTAGCAGTAGTAGTAGTACGAGTAGTAGTAGTACTAGTAGTATTACTAGTATTATTATAATTAGGAGTAGTAGAAGTATTACTATTAGTAGTAGCAGTATTACCATGAGTATTATAATTAGTAGTAGTGATATTAGTAGTAGTAGTGGTATTAGTATTAGTAGTATTACTAATAGTAGTAGTATTACTATTAGTACTAGTAGTAGTATTACTGTTATTATAATAAGTGGTAGTAGTAGCAGTAGTAGTAGTAGTAGTAGTAGTAGTAGTAGTATTACTATTAGTAGCAGTAGTAGTATTATTTATATTAGTAGTAGTAGTAGTAGTAGTATTTCTATTGGTAGTAGTAGAAGTATTACTATTAGCAGCAGTAGTAGTAGTAGTATTTCTAGTAGTAGTAGTAGTAGTAGTAGTATTAAAAGTAGTAGTAGTATTACTATTATTATTATAATTATCAGAAGTGGTAGTATTACTATTAGTAGTAGTAGTAGAAGCAGTATTACTAATAGTAGTAGTTTTACTATTAGTGGTAGTAGTAGTAGTAGTAGTATTATTATTAGTAGTAGTAGTAGTAGTATTTCTAGTAGTAGTAGTAGTAGTAGTAGTAGTATTAAAAGTAGTAGTAGTATTACTATTAGTAGTAGTTTTACCATTAGTGGTAGTAGTAGTAGTATTATTATTAGTATTATTATTATTAGTAGTAGTAGTATTTCTAGCAGTAGTAGTAGTAGTAGTAGTATTAAACGTAGTAGTAGTAATGGTAGTATTACTATTAGTAGTAGTAGTAGTATTTGAAGCAGTATTACTATTAGTAGTAGTAGTAGAAGCAGTATTACTAGTAGTAGTAGTTTTACCATTAGTGGTAGTAGTAGTAGTATAATTATTATTAGTAGAAGTAGTATTATAGTATTACCATTATTATTATAATTAGTAGTATTATTACTATTAGGAGTAGTAGTAGTAGTAGTAGTAGTAGTATTACTATTATTATTATATTTAGTAGTAGTAGTAGCATTACTATTAGTAGCAGTAGTAATAGTAGTATTACTATTGGTAGTAGTAGTAGTACTATTATAATAATTAGTAGTAGTATTACTATTAGTAGTAGTAGTAGTATTTCTATTAGTAGTGGTAGTAGCAGCAGAATTACAATTATTATTATAATTAGTAGTAGGATTACTATAATTATTATATTAGTAGTAGTAGTATTACTATTAGTAGTAGTAGCATTACTATTATTATATTAGTAGCAGTATTACTATTAGTAGTAGTAGTAGTATATTAGTAGTAGTACTAGTAGTATTACTATTAGTAGCAGTATTACTATTAGTAGTAGTAGTAGTAGTATTACTATTATTATTATATTTAGTAGTAGTATTAGCATTACTATTAGTAGCAGTAGTAATAGTAGTATTACTATTGGTAGTAGTAGTAGTACTATTATAATAATTAGTAGTAGTATTACTATTAGTAGTAGTAGTAGTATTTCTATTAGTAGTGGTAGTAGCAGCAGAATTACAATTATTATTATAATTAGTAGTAGGATTACTATAAGTAGTAGTAGTAGTAGCATTACTATTGTTATATTAGTAGCAGTATTACTATTAGTAGTAGTAGTAGTAGTGTATTAGTAGTAGTAATAGTAGTATTACTATTTGTAGCAGTATTACTATTAGTAGTAGTAGTAGTATTACTATTATTATATTAGTAGTAATAGTATTAATATTAGTAGCAGCAGTAGTAGTAGTACTACTATTAGTAGCAGTAGTAGTAGTAGTAGTATTACTATTAGTAGCAGTAGTAGTATTACTATTAGTAGCAGTAGTAGTATTACTATTAGTAGCAGTAGCAGTAGTAATAATAGTAGCAGTAGCAGTAGTAATAATAGTATTACTATTAGTAGCAGTTGTACTATTAGTATTACTATTAGTATCAGTAGTAATAGTAGTAGTATTACTATTAGTAGCAGTAGTAATAGTAGTATTACTATTAGTAGCAGTAGTAGTAGTAGTAGTAGTATTACTATTAGTAGCAGTAGTAGTATTACTATTAGTAGCAGTAGTAGTATTACTATTAGTAGCAGTAGTAGTATTACTATTAGTAGCAGTAGCAGTAGTAATAATAGTATTACTATTAGTAGCAGTAGCAGTATTACTATTAGTAGCAGTAGTATTAGTACTATTACTATTCGTAGCAGTAGTACTATTACTATTAGTAGCAGTAGTAATAGTAGTATTACTACTAGTAGCAGTAGTAATAGTAGTATTACTATTAGTATCAGTAGTAATAGTAGTATTACTATTAGTAGCAGTAGTGGTAGTAGTAGTATTACTATTAGTTGCAGTAGTAGTATTACTATTAGCAGCAGTAGTAGTATTAGTATTACTATTAGTAGCAGTAGTATCAGTAGTAATAGTAGTAGTATTACTATTAGTAGCAGTAGTAATAGTAGTATTACTATTAGTAGCAGTAGTAGTAGTAGTAGCAGTAGTAGTATTACTATTAGTAGCAGTAGTAGTATTACTATTAGTAGCAGTAGTAGTATTACTATTAGTAGCAGTAGTAGTATTACTATTAGTAGCAGTAGCAGTAGTAATAATAGTATTACTATTAGTAGCAGTAGCAGTATTACTATTAGTAGCAGTAGTATTAGTACTATTACTATTCGTAGCAGTAGTACTATTACTATTAGTAGCAGTAGTAATAGTAGTATTACTACTAGTAGCAGTAGTAATAGTAGTATTACTATTAGTATCAGTAGTAATAGTAGTATTACTATTAGTAGCAGTAGTGGTAGTAGTAGTATTACTATTAGTTGCAGTAGTAGTATTACTATTAGCAGCAGTAGTAGTATTAGTATTACTATTAGTAGCAGTAGTAACAGTAGTATTACTATTAGTATCATTAGTAATAGTAGTTTTACTATTAGTATCAGTAGTAGTAGTAGTAGTATTACTATTAGCAGCAGTAGTGGTATTACTATTAGTAGCAGTAGTACTATTAGTATTGCTATTAGTAGCAGTAGTACTATTAGTATTACTATTAGTAGCAGTAGTAATAGTAGTATTACTATTAGTATCAGTAGTAGTATTTCTATTGGTAGCAGTAGTAGTAGTAGTATTACTGTTAGTATTATAATTAGTAGTAGTACTAGTATTTGTATTATCATGCAAACATTACTCACTGGCGACCCATCAGTCCAGGCGTAGCCAGCGTTGGGATCCTGAGCACTCAGGCCGATCCAGGAAGTCCCACCACGGCTAAGGTATCCAAAACAATACTATATTATCACCATGGCTACGGTATCCAGAACAATACTATATTATCACCATGGCAGGGAATACAACTTCTATCAGTGTGAGTTATCAGTATTACATTATTGGTATGTCTGAGGCCCCACCTAATGGACAAGGTTTGAGAGAACTGGAAGAAGGTGGAAATATAACTGTCATATACATGTTATTAAACCTTTATAGGTAACATGTTATTAAACCTTTATAGGTAACTAATGTTATTAAACCTTTATAGGTAACATGTTATTAAACCTTTATAGGTAACTAATGTTATTAAACCTTTATAGGTAACAAACATGTTATTAAACCTTTATAGGTAACATGCTATTAAACCTTTATAGGTAACAAACATGTTATTAAACCTTTATAGGTAACATGCTATTAAACCTTTATAGGTAACTAATGTTATTAAACCTTTATAGGGAACTAATGTTATTAAACCTTTATAGGTAACTAATGTTATTAAACCTTTATAGGTAACTAATGTTATTAAACCTTTATAGGTAACTAATGTTATTAAACCTTTATAGGTAACTAATGTTATTAAACCTTTATAGGTAACTAATGTTATTAAACCTTTATAGGTAACAAACGTGTTATTAAACCTTTATAGGTAACAAACGTGTTATTAAACCTTTATAGGTAACTAATGTTATTAAACCTTTATAGGTAACTAATGTTATTAAACCTTTATAGGTAACTAATGTTATTAAACCTTTATAGGTAACTAATGTTATTAAACCTTTATAGGTAACAAACGTGTTATTAAACCTTTATAGGTAACAAACGTGTTATTAAACCTTTATAGGTAACAAACGTGTTATTAAACCTTTATAGGTAACTAATGTTATTAAACCTTTATAGGTAACTAATGTTATTAAACCTTTATAGGTAACTAATGTTATTAAACCTTTATAGGTAACTAATGTTATTAAACCTTTATAGGTAACTAATGTTATTAAACCTTTATAGGTAACTAATGTTATTAAACCTTTATAGGTAACTAATGTTATTAAACCTTTATAGGTAACAAACGTTATTAAACCTTTATAGGTAACAAACGTGTTATTAAACCTTTATAGGTAACAAACGTGTTATTAAACCTTTATAGGTAACTAATGTTATTAAACCTTTATAGGTAACTAATGTTATTAAACCTTTATAGGTAACAAACGTGTTATTAAACCTTTATAGGTAACAAACGTGTTATTAAACCTTTATAGGTAACTAATGTTATTAAACCTTTATAGGTAACTAATGTTATTAAACCTTTATAGGTAACTAATGTTATTAAACCTTTATAGGTAACTAATGTTATTAAACCTTTATAGGTAACAAACGTGTTATTAAACCTTTATAGGTAACAAACGTGTTATTAAACCTTTATAGGTAACAAACGTGTTATTAAACCTTTATAGGTAACTAATGTTATTAAACCTTTATAGGTAACTAATGTTATTAAACCTTTATAGGTAACTAATGTTATTAAACCTTTATAGGTAACTAATGTTATTAAACCTTTATAGGTAACTAATGTTATTAAACCTTTATAGGTAACTAATGTTATTAAACCTTTATAGGTAACTAATGTTATTAAACCTTTATAGGTAACAAACGTTATTAAACCTTTATAGGTAACAAACGTGTTATTAAACCTTTATAGGTAACAAACGTGTTATTAAACCTTTATAGGTAACTAATGTTATTAAACCTTTATAGGTAACTAATGTTATTAAACCTTTATAGGTAACAAACGTGTTATTAAACCTTTATATGTAACTAATGTTATTAAACCTTTATAGGTAACAAACATGCTATTAAACCTTTATAGGTAACTAATGTTATTAAACCTTTATAGGTAACATGTTATTAAACCTTTATAGGTAACTAATGTTATTAAACCTTTATAGGTAATTCATGTTATTACACCTTTATAGGTAACTAATGTTATTACACCTTTATAGGTAACTAATGTTATTAAACCTTTATAGGTAACAAACATGCTATTAAACCTTTATAGGTTGACTCTATGGATCCTAGAATAAGACCTGTCGAAGATTATTGGGGGCTGGAATCGTTGCTAACCGATAAAGGTGTGTGTTGGAATATCTGAGTGTTTAAGTGAGGTTGAAGAACTTACACATGATGCATAGACTGGAGGTCTGTAGAACTGTGGATGCTGAGTAGGTCTCCTCCAATCACCCTGCAGAAGTCCCGAGCCTCAAACCAGGTCTTCTTATCTGCGTGATGCCCTGTAAAGAACTGGACCAGACAGACAAACGATTCAGTGCAGACCAGAGCCCTATGGGTAGTGCACTACTTTACACCAGAGCCCTATGGGTAGTGCACTACTTTTGACCAGAGCCCTATGGGTAGTGTACTACTTTAGACCAGAGCCCTATGGGGCTAGTGCACTACTTTAGACCAGAGCCCTATGGGGGTAGTGCACTACTTTTGACCAGAGCCCTGTGGGGGTAGTGCACTACTTTTGACCAGAGCCCTATGGGTAGTGCACTACTTTAGACCAGAGTCCTATGGGTAGTGCACTACTTTAGACCAGAGCCCTATGGGGGTAGTGCACTACTTTAGACCAGAGCCCTATGGGTAGTGCACTACTTTAGACCAGAGCCCTATGGGTAGTGCACTACTTTAGACCAGAGCCCTATGGGGGTAGTGCACTACTTTTGACCAGAGCCCTATGGGTAGTGCACTACTTTAGACCAGAGCCCAATGGGTAGTGCACTACTTTAGACCAGAGCCCAATGGGTAGTGCACTACTTTAGACCAGAGCCCTATGGGGGTAGTGCACTACTTTAGACAGGAGCCCTATGGGTAGTGCACTACTTTAGACCAGAGCCCTATGGGTAGTGCACTACTTTTCACCAGAGCCCTATGGGTAGTACACAGGTAAAATACTGTCATTTAAGACACAGACTGTCTCTGGATCATAATCTGCTACAGTTAGGAAGAGATCCTTATACTACAGACTGTCTCTGGATCATGATCTGCTACAGTTAGGAAGAGATCCTTATCCTACAGACTGTCTCTGGATCATGATCTGCTACAGTTAGGAAGAGATCCTTATCCTACAGACTGTCTCTGGATCATGATCTGCTACAGTTAGGAAGAGATCCTTATCCTACAGACTGTCTCTGGATCATGATCTGCTACAGTTAGGAAGAGATCCTTATCCTACAGACTGTCTCTGGATCATGATCTGTTACAGTTAAGAAGAGATCCTTATCCTATAGACTGTCTCTGGATCATGATCTGTTACAGTTAGGAAGAGATCCTTATACTACAGACTGTCTCTGGATCATGATCTGTTACAGTTAGGAAGAGATCCTTATCCTACAGACTGTCTCTGGATCATGATCTGTTACAGTTAGGAAGAGATCCTTATACTACAGACTGTCTCTGGATCATGATCTGTTACAGTTAGGAAGAGATCCTTATACTACAGACTGTCTCTGGATCATGATCTGCTACAGTTAGGAAGAGATCCTTATACTACAGACTGTCTCTGGATCATGATCTGCTACAGTTAGGAAGAGATCCTTATCCTGTCTCTGGATCATGATCTGTTACAGTTAGGAAGAGATCCTTATCCTACAGACTGTCTCTGGATCATGATCTGTTACAGTTAGGAAGAGATCCTTATACTACAGACTGTCTCTGGATCATGATCTGCTACAGTTAGGAAGAGATCCTTATCCTACAGACTGTCTCTGGATCATGATCTGTTACAGTTAGGAAGAGATCCTTATCCTACAGACTGTCTCTGCATCATGATCTGTTATAGTTAGGAAGAGATCCTTATCCTACAGACTGTCTCTGGATCATGATCTGTTACAGTTAGGAAGAGATCCTTATCCTACAGACTGTCTCTGGATCATAATCTGCTACAGTTAGGAAGAGATCCTTATCCTACAGACTGTCTCTGGATCATGATCTGGTACAGTTAGGAAGAGATCCTTATCCTACAGACTGTCTCTGCATCATGATCTGTTACAGTTAGGAAGAGATCCTTATCCTACAGACTGTCTCTGGATCATGATCTGCTACAGTTAGGAAGAGATCCTTATATGAAGACAAACCAGGTCATTATCCTAAATGACCTAGAACCTCTGTAGATCTGTTGGTAGGACATGGTGCTTGCAAGACCAGGATATTGGGTTTGATTCCCGAGACCACCCATACTGCAAAATGTACTCTTGCATGACTGTGGATAAAACATGTCTGTTGTTATATTGTAGAACCTGGCTGTATAGATGTCAAATGAGGAGGAACAACATTAAAAAACTTATTCGGGATCGGTGTACCTTCCACGGGACGGCTGAGCTAACGTAGGAAAAGGGGTTTGGCATGAGGTTGTGAGAAACAAGAACATTTCCCAGGATATAGACATATCTGATATTGGCAGAAAGCTTCAATTCTTGTTAATCTAACTGCACTGTCCAATTTACAGTAGCTATTACAGTGAAAGAATACCATGCTATTGTTTGATGAGAGTGCACAATTTTGAACAAGAAAAGTTATTAATAAACATATTAGGCACATTTGGGCAGTCTTGAATTTTGAACAGAAATGCTTTGGTTCTTTAGATCAGTCTAAAACTTTACAATACACTGATGCCATCTAGTGGCCAAAATCTAAATTGCACCTGGGCTGGAATAATACTACATAGGGCCTTTCTCTTGCATTTCAAAGATGATGGTACAAAAAGAATACAAAATAACGGTTGGGTTTTTCTTTGTATTATCTTTTACCAGATCTATTGTGTTATATTCTACTACATTCCTTTCACATTTCCATAAACTTCAAAGTGTTTCCTTTCAAATGGTAACAATAATATGCATATCCTTGCTTCAGGTCCTGAGCTACAAGCAGTTAGACTTGGGTATGTCATTGTAAGAGAAAATAGAAAAAAGGGGCAAATCCTTAAGAGGTTTTAACTCCTCTGGAGGTTGTTACTACAGTCAGAATACATATTAGTTTCATTCTTATGTCTACCTTGAAGCAGTAGCTCCTAGACCCCAGAGGACTCCAGCCCTCATAGCACCTGGGAGGGACAGGTGTGATTGGTTCTGGTGTTGGCCCCGCTCCTTCTGCCAGGTGTTTACAGATATACTTCTCCTGATTGGTGCAGCTCAGCACATCCCATAATCCAGCTAGAGTCCCTGTTGTCATGGCCACACAACCCTGTCTACTGCCTGAGGTCAAAGTTGATATGAAGAGAGAACACAAATACAGAACAACATTCAGTTTCACAGTTAAGAGCACCTATTACCATGTTCAATGAGATTCAGTTATATAGAACTGTAGTCAGACTCCTACTATAGAACTGTAGTCAGACTCCTACTATAGAACTGTAGTCAGACTCCTACTATAGAACTGTAGTCAGACTCCTACTATAGAACTGTAGTCGGACTACTACTATAGAACTGTAGTCAGACTCCTACTATAGAACTGTAGTCAGACTCCTACTATAGAACTGTAGTCAGACTCCTACTATAGAACTGTAGTGAGACTCCTACTATAGAACTGTAGTCAGACTCCTACTATAGAACTGTAGTCAGACTCCTACTATAGAACTGTAGTCAGACTCCTATTATAGAACTGTAGTCAGACTCCTACTATAGAACTGTAGTCAGACTCCTATTATAGAACTGTAGTCAGACTCCTACTATAGAACTGTAGTCAGGCTCCTACTATAGAACTGTAGTCAGACTCCTACTATAGAACTGTAGTCAGACTCCTACTATAGAACTGTAGTCAGACTCCTACTATAGAACTGTAGTCAGACTCCTACTATAGAACTGTAGTCAGACTCCTACTATAGAACTGTAGTCAGACTCCTACTATAGAACTGTAGTCAGACTCCTACTATAGAACTGTAGTCAGACTCCTACTATAGAACTGTAGTCAGACTCCTACTATAGAACTGTAGTCAGACTCCTACTATAGAACTGTAGTCAGACTCCTATTATAGAACTGTAGTCAGACTCCTACTATAGAACTGTAGTCAGGCTCCTACTATAGAACTGTAGTCAGACTCCTACTATAGAACTGTAGTCAGACTCCTACTATAGAACTGTAGTCAGACTCCTACTATAGAACTGTAGTCAGACTCCTACTATAGAACTGTAGTCAGACTCCTACTATAGAACTGTAGTCAGGCTCCTACTATAGAACTGTAGTCAGACTCCTACTATAGAACTGTAGTCAGACTCCTACTATAGAACTGTAGTCAGACTCCTACTATAGAACTGTAATCAGACTCCTACTATAGAACTGTAGTCAGACTCATACTATAGAACTGTAGTCAGACTCCTACTATAGAACTGTATTCAGACTCCTACTATAGAACTGTAGTCAGACTCCTACTATAGAACTGTAGTCAGACTCCTACTATAGAACTGTAGTCAGGCTCCTACTTCATAGACATCGTACATAATCTTGTATCGAAACATCACCATTCACCTTCTCCCCAAAGAATTACAACAGGTTTGATATTATATGAATATGATACATTATCATTATATATTATTGTAATGAAACAGATAGTGGTCGGTGAACCCTCAACTTTCTGGCCCTGCACACCATCGACAAGAAAGCATGCTCCCTTGGGGGAGTTGATGAACACGCTTCTAAACTCATGGTCACTACAATATGTAGTACTATTATATATATCTCTGTGGTTGTCCTATACCTGGCATCTGTCACTACAATATATAGTACTATTATATATATCTGTGGTTGTCCTATACCTGGCATCTGTCACTACAATATATAGTACTATTATATATATATGAGGTTGTCCTATACCTGGCATCTGTCACTACAATATATAGTACTATTATATATATCTGAGGTTGTCCTATACCTGGCATCTGTCACTACAATATATAGTACTATTATATATATCTGAGGTTGTCCTATACCTGGCATCTGTCACTACAATATATAGTACTATTATATATCTCTGAGGTTGTCCTATACCTGGCATCTGTCACTACAATATATAGTACTATTATATATATCTGAGGTTGTCCTATACCTGGCATCTGTCACTTCAATATATAGTACTATTATACATCTCTGAGGTTGTCCTATACCTGGCATCTGTCACTACAATATATAGTACTATTATATATCTCTGTGGTTGTCCTATACCTGGCATCTGTCACTACAATATATAGTACTATTATATATCTCTGAGGTTGTCCTATACCTGGCATCTGTCACTACAATATATAGGACTATTATATATATCTGAGGTTGTCCTATACCTGGCATCTGTCACTACAATATATAGTACTATTATATATATCTGAGGTTGTCCTATACCTGGCATCTGTCACTACAATATATAGTACTATTATATATCTCTGAGGTTGTCCTATACCTGGCATCTGTCACTACAATATATAGTACTATTATATATATCTGAGGTTGTCCTATACCTGGCATCTGTCACTACAATATATAGTACTATTGTACATCTCTGAGGTTGTCCTATACCTGGCATCTGTCACTACAATATATAGTACTATTATATATATCTGAGGTTGTCCTATACCTGTTATCTGTCACTACAATATATAGTACTATTATATATCTCTGAGGTTGTCCTATACCTGTTATCTGTCACTACAATATATAGTACTATTATATATATCTGAGGTTTTCCTATACCTGGCATCTGTCACTACAATATATAGTACTATTATACATCTCTGAGGTTGTCCTATACCTGGCATCTGTCACTACAATATATAGTACTATTATATATATCTGAGGTTGTCCTATACCTGGCATCTGTCACTACAATATATAGTACTATTATATATATCTGAGGTTGTCCTATACCTGGCATCTGTCACTACAATATATAATACTATTATACATCTCTGAGGTTGTCCTATACCTGGCATCTGTCACTACAATATATAGTACTATTATATATATCTGAGGTTGTCCTATACCTGGCATCTGTCACTACAATATATAGTACTATTATATATATCTGAGGTTGTCCTATACCTGTTATCTGTCACTACAATATATAGTACTATTATATATCTCTGAGGTTGTCCTATTCCTGGCATCTGTCACTACAATATATAGTACTATTATATATATCTGAGGTTGTCCTATACCTGTTATCTGTCACTACAATATATAGTACTATTATACATCTCTGAGGTTGTCCTATACCTGGCATCTGTCACTACAATATATAGTACTATTATATATATCTGAGGTTGTCCTATACCTGGCATCTGTCACTACAATATATAGTACTATTATATATATCTGAGGTTGTCCTATACCTGGCATCTGTCACTACAATATATAGTACTATTATATATCTCTGTGGTTGTCCTATACCTGGCATCTGTCACTACAATATATAGTACTATTATATATATATATCTGAGGTTGTCCTATACCTGGCATCTGTCACTACAATATATAGTACTATTATATATCTCTGAGGTTGTCCTATACCTGGCATCTGTCACTACAATATATAGTACTATTATATATCTCTGTGGTTGTCCTATACCTGGCATCTGTCACTACAATATATAGTACTATTATATATCTCTGAGGTTGTCCTATACCTGGCATCTGTCACTACAATATATAGTACTATTATATATCTCTGAGGTTGTCCTATACCTGGCATCTGTCACTACAATATATAGTACTGTTATATATCTCTGAGGTTGTCCTATACCTGGCATCTGTCACTACAATATATAGTACTATTATATATCTCTGAGGTTGTCCTATACCTGGCATCTGTGCGTTCCAGTGGGTATACCTGACCCTGTTGTTTTTCGTCCAGCTGAAGATGTCGATGTGGTTCCGGTTGGAGAGTCCGATCCAGAAGTGTTGCTCTGGCCTGGTCCCAACCAGGCTGATTAAGAAAGCATTATCCACCCTGGACACATTATTAATAAAACATTATTATTATAACATTATCCACCCTGGACACATTAATATAGATCATGTCACGTTCCTGACCTATTTCTGTTAGTTTGTTATATGTGTTAGTTGGTCAGGACGTGAGGTTGGGTGGGCATTCTATGTTTTCTGTTTCTATGTTGGTTTATGGGTTGCCTGGTATGGCTCTTAATTGGAGGCAGGTGTTTGGCGTTTCCTCTAATTGAGAGTCATATTTAGGTAGGTGTTTTCACAGTGTTCGTTGTGGGTGATTGTCTCCTGTGTCTGTGTCGGTACACCACGCGGGACTGTTTTCGGTTTGTTTGTTCATCGTTCATTTGTGTAGCCTATTTTCTCTATTCGTGCGTTCTTCATGTTTTATGTAAGTTCGTCGTCTAGGTCTGTCTACACCGTTTATTTGTTTTGTTAGTGTATTAGTCGAGTTCGTGTTTTTCTTTAATAAATCATGTCTATAAACTCCGCTGCGCCTTGGTTCAATCCATGTTCCTCCTCTTCTGATGAAGAGGAAGAGGAAAGCCGTTACAGATCATTATTATTATAACATTATCCACCCTGGACACATTATTATGAAAACAATATTATTATAACATTATCCACCCTGGACACATTATTAGTAAAACATTATTATTATAACATTATCCACCCTGGACACATTATTAATAAAACATTATTATTATAACATTATCCACCCTGGACACATTATTAATAAAACATTATTATTATAACATTATCCACCCTGGACACATTATTATGAAAACATTATTATTATAACATTATCCACCCTGGACACATTATTAATAAAACATTATTATTATAACATTATCCACCCTGGACACATTATTAGTAAAACATTATTATTATAACATCATCCACCCTGGACACATTATTATGAAAACAATATTATTATAACATTATCCACCCTGGACACATTATTAGTAAAACATTATTATTATAACATTATCCACCCTGGACACATTATTAATAAAACATTATTATTATAACATTATTCACCCTGGACACATTATTAGTAAAACATTATTATTATAACATTATCCACCCTAGACACATTATTAGTAAAATATTATCATTATAACATTACTATAGATCATTATCGTGGAACATTATCATGGAACCTTATCGTGGATCATTATCCACCCTGGACACATTATTATGAGACATGATCATTGTAGCATTATCATGGAACCTTATCGTGGATCATTATCCACCCTTCGCACATTATTATGAGACATGATCATTGTATCATTATCGTGGATCATTATCCACCCTGGACACATTATTATGAGACATTATCATTGTAGCATTATCATGGATCATTATCCGCCCTGGACACATTATTATGAGACATTATTGTTGTGCATTATCGTGGATCATTATCCACCCTGGACACATTATTATGAGACGTTATCATTGTAGCATTATCATGGATCATTATCCACCCGGACACATTATTATGAGACATTATCATTGTGCATGATCATGGATCATTATCGTGGGTCATTATCCACCCTGGACACATTATTATGAGACATTATCATTGTAGCATTATTGTGGATCATTATTGTGGATCATTATCCACCCTGGACACATTATTATGAGACATTGTCATTGTAGCATTATCATGGATCATTATCGTGGGTCATTATCCACCCTGGACACATTATTATGAGATGTTATCATTGTAGAATTATCATGGATCATTATCATGGGTCATTATAATTGTAGCATTATCATGGCTCATTATCGTGGGCCATTATCCACCCTGGGCACATTATTATGAGACATGATCATCGTAGCATTATCGTGGATCATTATCGTGGATCATTATCGTAGATCATTATCGTGGGTCATTATCCACCCTGGACACATTATCAATATGACGTTATTGAAACATTATGGTTAAAGGTATATTTTACTCAAAAACTCTATTTTAGCATTTAGTCCTTTAGTCCACTGTTAATACAATGCCCCAAAATGGTGTCAGTAGCCGAGGGTTCAAGATGGAGCACTTTCAGTATAGAGCAAAAACGGTGATGACATAACAGTGGACCAAATAAGAAAAAAATATAAGTTTGTTTTTGAGTACAATATTATTTTAAACATTATAATGGAACTTTGTCCACCCTGAACTCATTATCATTAGACAATGTATTATCTAGATTATCCAAATTCATCTAGCCCAAATTTTTGATGTAGAGAAGTATATCCCGGTTTCTTTCTTACCTGCTAGAAACATCTGCCAGATATGCCTGTGAGCTCTTGCATGTCTCTTTGGCCTCATCAAAGGTCTTGATCTCTGGTCCCACAAAGTAGCAGTAGGAGCCGTGCCTGGTCCAATGCTTCAGAGAGACAAACAGGGTCAGACACAGCTGTTAGACTGTTGAGCTGGTCTAGGTGTAAGGCTGGTCATGGCTCACATCAACACCATTATCCTAGAATCCTGTTGAGCTGGTCTAGGTGTAAGGCTGGTCATGGCTCACATCAACACCATTATCCTAGAATCCTGTTGTATTCGGCGCACGTGACAAATCACATTTGATTTGATTTGATTTTTGATGTAAATGTTGATTATCTACCTACCTGCCCAGGGACTACAGTTGACAACTAGCTAGCTGACTAAATCTGACACATTTACAGAATGTTTATTTTTTCTACTTTATTCAGACAGTTGGAAATAGAGGTGGAGAAGTGGGAGTGACATCAGGAAGGCTTGAACCTCAGTCTCCGGTAGAGAGAGCCATATATGTGGCTGTTCCTGAGAACATCAGCGCTATAGAGCAAGACCTCTGCTCTCCCTGGCTGACCTCTGCTCTCCCTGGCTGACCTCTGCTCTCCCTGGCTGACCTCTGCTCTCCCTGGCTGACCTCTGCTCTCCCTGGCTGACCTCTGCTCTCCCTGGCTGACCTCTGCTCTCCCTGGCTGACCTCTGCTCTCCCTGGCTGACCTCTGCTCTCCCTGGCTGACCTCTGCTCTCCCTGGCTGACCTCTGCTCTCCCTGGCTGACCTCTGCTCTCCCTGGCTGTCCTCTGCTCTCCCTGGCTGTCCACTCACCGGTTTGCAGCCTGGGTTAGTGTCCACCTGGTCCCCTGAGGGTTTGGAGGTAGATTTCTTCATACAGATGAAGCCATGCTGGTTGTCACACACCTGGGTAGCCCACCTGCCCTGCTGCAAGACAGACACACAGGACAAGCAGGGAGAGGGTTGGTGTGGTTGTGAATGGGTGTTAGGGTTAGGGGGTGTTAGGGCCAGGGTTAGGGGGTGTTAGGGCCAGGGTTAGGGGGTGTTAGGGCCAGGGTTAGGGGGTGTTAGGGCCAGGGTTAGGGGGTGTTAGGGCCAGGGTTAGGGGGTGTTAGGGCCAGGGTTAGGGGGTGTTAGGGCCAGGGTTAGGGGGTGTTAGGGGGTGTTAGGGCCAGGGTTAGGGGGTGTTAGGGGGTGTTAGGGCCAGGGTTAGGGGGTGTTAGGGCCAGGGTTAGGGGGTGTTAGGGCCAGGGTTAGGGGGTGTTAGGGTTGGGGGGTGTTAGGGCCAGGGTTAGGGGGTGTTAGGGCCAGGGTTAGGGGGTGTTAGGGCCAGGTTTAGGGGGTGTTAGGGTTAGGGAGTGTTAGGGCCAGGGTTAGGGGGTGTTAGGGCCAGGGTTAGGGGGTGTTAGGGCCAGGGTTAGGGGGTGTTAGGGTTAGGGGGTGTTAGGGCCAGGGTTAGGGGGTGTTAGGGTTAGGGGGTGTTAGGGCCAGGGTTAGGGGGTGTTAGGGTTAGGGAGTGTTAGGGCCAGGGTTAGGGGGTGTTAGGGCCAGGGTTAGGGGGTGTTAGGGTTAGGGGGTGTTAGGGCCAGGGTTAATGGGTGTTAGGGTTGGGGGGTGTTAATGTTAGGGCCAGGGTTAGGTGGTGCCAGGTAGCCTAGTGGTTAGAGCGTTGGGACAGTAGGTTAGGTTGCTAGATCGAATCCCCGAGCTGGCAAGGTACAAATCTGTCGTTCTGCTACTGAACAAGGCAGTTAACCCACTGTTCCTAGGCCGTAATTGTAAATAAGAATTTGTCCTTAACTGACTTGCCTAGTTAAATAAAGGTTAAACAAAATAGAAATAGGGGGTGTTAGGGCAGTGTGGAGGGGGGATGATGGTACCATACCTCTCCCCTGACCAGTACACAGTTGCCCCCCATTGGCATGGCTTCCTCCCACCTGGTGAAGGTGACAGGGGATTGGTCGCTCCACTCAAACAGTAGTGGCGTCTTGACATCGTTCATCCCGATCCACAGCTCGTCAGCGGCCGCTGGGATAGAGGAGAGGTGGAGAGGTGGAGAGGTGAGAGTTGGAGAGGTGGAGAGGGGAGTTGGAGAGGTGGAGAGGTGGAGAGGGAGAGGTGGAGAGGTGGAAAGGTGGAGAGGTGGAGAGGTGGAGAGGTGGGAAGGGGAGAGTTGAAGAGGTGGAGAGAGGGAGAGGGGAGAGGTGAGAGGTGGAGAGGGGAGAGGTGGAGAGGGGAGAGGTGAGAGGTGGAGAGGGGAGAGGTGGAGAGGGGAGAGGTGAGAGGTGGAGAGGGGAGAGGTGAGAGGTGGAGAGGGGAGAGGTGGAGAGGGGAGAGGTGAGAGGTGGAGAGGGGAGAGGTGAGAGGTGGAGAGGGGAGAGGTGAGAGGGGAGAGGTGAGAGGTGGAGAGAGGGAGAGGGGAGAGGGGAGAGGGGAGAGGTGAGAGGTGGAGAGGGGAGAGGTGAGAGGTGGAGAGGGGAGAGGTGGAGAGGGGAGAGGGGAGAGGTGAGAGGTGGAGAGGGGAGAGGTGAGAGGTGGAGAGGGGAGAGGTGGAGAGGGGAGAGTTGGAGAGGGGAGAGGTGGAGAGGGGAGAGGTGGAGAGGGGAGAGGTGGAGAGGTGAGAGTTGGAGAGGTGGGAAGGAGAGAGTTGAAGAGGTGGAGAGAGGGAGAGGGGAGAGGGGAGAGGTGAGAGGTGGAGAGGGGAGAGGTGGAGAGGGGAGAGGTGAGAGGTGGAGAGGGGAGAGGTGAGAGGTGGAGAGGGGAGAGGTGAGAGGGGAGAGGTGGAGAGGGGAGAGGTGGAGAGGGAGAGGTGGAGAGGGGAGAGTTGGAGAGGGGAGAGGTGGAGAGGGGAGAGGTGGAGAGGTGAGAGTTGGAGAGGTGGGAAGGAGAGAGTTGAAGAGGTGGAGAGAGGGAGAGGGGAGAGGGGAGAGGTGAGAGGTGGAGAGGGGAGAGGTGGAGAGGGGAGAGTTGGAGAGGGGAGAGGTGGAGAGGGGAGAGGTGGAGAGGTGAGAGTTGGAGAGGTGGGAAGGAGAGAGTTGAAGAGGTGGAGAGAGGGAGAGGGGAGAGGGGAGAGGTGAGAGGTGGAGAGGGGAGAGGTGGAGAGGGAGAGGTGGAGAGGTGGAAAGGTGGAGAGGTGAGAGTTGGAGAGGTGGAGAGGTGAGAGTTGGAGAGGTGGAGAGAGGGAGAGGGGAGAGGTGAGAGGTGAGAGGTGGAGAGGGGAGAGGTGGAGAGGGGAGAGGTGGAGAGGGGAGAGGTGGAGAGGGGAGAGGGGAGAGGTGAGAGGTGGAGAGGGGAGAGGTGGAGAGGGGAGAGGTGGAGAGGGGAGAGGTGGAGAGGGGAGAGGGGAGAGGTGAGAGGTGGAGAGGGGAGAGGTGGAGAGGGGAGAGGTGGAGAGGGGAGAGGGGAGAGGTGGAGAGGGGAGAGGGGAGAGGTGAGAGGTGGAGAGGGGAGAGGTGGAGAGGGGAGAGGTGGAGAGGGGAGAGGTGGAGAGGGGAGAGGGGAGAGGGGAGAGGTGAGAGGTGGAGAGGGGAGAGGTGGAGAGGGGAGAGGTGGAGAGGGGAGAGGTGGAGAGGTGGGAAGGGGAGAGTTGGAGAGGTGGAGAGGTGGAGAGGGGAGAGGTGGAGAGGTGGAGAGGGAGAGGTGGAGAGGGGAGAGTTGGAGAGGGGAGAGGTGGAGAGGGGAGAGGTGGAGAGGTGAGAGTTGGAGAGGTGGGAAGGGGAGAGTTGGAGAGGTGGAGAGGTGGAGAGGGGAGAGGTGGAGAGGTGGGAAGGGGAGAGTTGGAGAGGTGGAGAGGTGGAGAGGTGGAGAGGTGGAGAGGGGAGAGGTGGAGAGGGGAGAGGGGAGAGGTGGAGAGGTGGGAAGGGGAGAGTTGGAGAGGTGGAGAGGTGGAGAGGGGAGAGGTGGAGAGGTGGGAAGGGGAGAGTTGGAGAGGTGGAGAGGTGGAGAGGGGAGAGGTGGAGAGGTGGAGAGGGGAGAGTTGGATAGGTGGAGAGGTGGAGAGGGGAGAGGTGGAGAGGTGGAGAGGGGAGAGGTGGAGAGGTGAGAGTTGGAGAGGTGGAGAGGGGAGAGGTGGAGAGGTGGAGAGTTGGAGAGGGGAGAGGTGGAGAGGGGAGAGTTGGAGAGGTGGGAAGGGGAGAGTTGGAGAGGGGAGAGTTGGAAAGGGGAGAGTTGGAGAGGGGAGAGCTGGAGAGTTGGAGAGGGGAGAGGTGGAGAGGTGGGAAGGGGAGAGTTGGAGAGGTGGAGAGTTGGAGAGGTGGAGAGGTGGAGAGGTGTAGAGGTGGAGAGGTGGGAAGGGGAGAGTTGGAGAGGGGAGAGTTGGAAAGGGGAGAGTTGGAGAGGGGAGAGGTGGAGAGGTGGAGAGGTGGAGAGGTGGAGAGGTGGAGAGGTGGAGAGGTGGAGAGGGGAGAGGTGGAGAGGGGAGAGGTGGAGAGGGGAGAGGTGGAGAGGGGAGAGGTGGAGAGGTGGAGAGGGGAGAGGTGGAGAGGGGAGAGGGGGAGAGGTGGAGAGGTGGAGAGGTGGAGAGGTGGAGTTAGCCTTTTCACTGACTGTCTAACGTGTGAGCGTATCTGTGTTTCACTGACCATATCCCAGCTGTGACATCACAAAGCTGTGCTCCTCGATGTTGTAGACGCTGGCCAGGTCGCCTCCGTCCTTCCGACATTCCGTCTGAGCCTCTGTCCAGGTCTTCTTGGTACGCTGCAGGAGGTAGCACCTGGCAGCGTAGGGAATCCACGGACTGGAGCAGAAACCTGTCTCTTCTGTTGATCACAAACACAGGGAAACACATTGTAGAATACAAGAAATACACAAATAAACTAAATAATACAAAAATGAACTGGACTAGACTAGACTGGACTGAAATGAACTGAACGTAATTAAAACAAACTGTCCGGAGATTGAACTGGACTAAAATAGACTGTACAAGATTGAAATGGACTAGACTGGACTAAAATGGACTGGACTAGATTAAATTGAGCAGAGTAGAACAGAGTGTTGGATCTGGGTGAACAGGGGTTATAGGGAGGTCTTTCTGACAGACCTACCTGGGTGAACGGGGGGTTATAGGGAGGTCTTTCTGACAGACCTACCTGGGTGAACGGGGGACGTAGGTGGGTCTTTCTGACAGACATACCTGGGTGAACAGGGGGTGTAGATGGGTCTTTCTGACAGACCTACCTGGGTGAACAGGGGGTTATAGGGAGGTCTGACAGATCTACCTGGGTGAACAGGGGGTTATAGGGAGGTCTTTCTGACAGACCTACCTGGGTGAACAGGGGGTTATAGGGAGGTCTTTCTGACAGACCTACCTGGGTGAACGGGGGGTTATAGGGAGGTCTTTCTGACAGACCTACCTGGGTGAACGGGGGACGTAGGTGGGTCTTTCTGACAGACCTACCTGGGTGAACAGGGGGTTATAGGTGGGTCTTTCTGACAGACCTACCTGGGTGAACAGGGGGTTATAGGGAGGTCTTTCTGACAGACCTACCTGGGTGAACAGGGGGTTATAGGTGGGTCTTTCTGACAGACCTACCTGGGTGAACGGGGGACGTAGGTGGGTCTTTCTGACAGACCTACCTGGGTGAATGGGGGACGTAGGTGGGTCTTTCTGACAGACCTACCTGGGTGAACGGGGGGTTATAGGGAGGTCTTTCTGACAGACCTACCTGGGTGAACAGGGGGTTATAGGGAGGACTTTCTGACAGACCTACCTGGGTGAACGGGGGGTTATAGGGAGGTCTTTCTGACAGACCTACCTGGGTGAACGGGGGGTTATAGGGAGGTCTTTCTGACAGACCTACCTGGGTGAACAGGGGGTTATAGGGAGGACTTTCTGACAGACCTACCTGGGTGAACGGGGGGTTATAGGGAGGTCTTTCTGACAGACCTACCTGGGTGAACGGGGGGTTATAGGTGGGTCTTTCTGACAGATCTACCTGGGTGAACGGGGGGTTATAGGGAGGTCTGACAGATCTACCTGGGTGAACAGGGGGTTATAGGGAGGTCTTTCTGACAGACCTACCTGGGTGAACGGGGGGTTATAGGGAGGTCTGACAGATCTACCTGGGTGAACAGGGGGTTATAGGTGGGTCTTTCTGACAGACCTACCTGGGTGAACAGGGGGTTATAGGGAGGTCTTTCTGACAGACCTACCTGGGTGAACAGGGGGTTATAGGGAGGTCTTTCTGACAGACCTACCTGGGTGAATGGGGGGTTATAGGGAGGTCTTTCTGACAGACCTACCTGGGTGAACAGGGGGTTATAGGGAGGTCTTTCTGACAGACCTACCTGGGTGAACGGGGGGTGTAGGTGGGTCTTTCTGACAGACCTACCTGGGTGAACGGGGGGTTATAGGGAGGTCTTTCTGACAGACCTACCTGGGTGAACGGGGGGTGTAGGTGGGTCTTTCTGACAGACATACCTGGGTGAACAGCGGGTGTAGGTGGGTCTTCCTGACAGTCCTACCTGGGTGAACGGGGGGTGTAGGTGGGTCTTTCTGACAGACGTAGCCATGTGTCTTGGAGCACAGGGAGCTCTGCCAGTAGAACTGCTGAGCTGGGATGACCAGTCCACACATCTGACCAGGATCAGAGAGAGGATGACCTACAGACAAACAGCTATATCACTACATCTGACCAGGATCAGAGAGAGGATGACCTACAGACTAACAGCTATATCAATACATCTGACCAGGATCAGAGAGAGGATGACCTACAGACAAACAGCTATATCAATACATCTGACTGACCCTGGTCCTTTTCCCCTATATAGTGTAACTGACCCTGGTCCTATCCCCCTATATAGTGTAACTAACCCTGGTCCTTTTCCCCTATATAGTGTAACTAACCCTGGTCCTTTTCCCCTATATAGTGTAACTAACCCTTGTCCTATTCCCCTATATAGTGTAACTAACCCTGGTCCTTTTCCCCTATATAGTGTAACTAACTAACCCTGGTCCTATTCCCCTATATAGTGTAACTAACCCTGGTCCTTTTCCCCTATATAGTGTAACTAACTGACCCTGGTCCTTTTCCCCTATATAGTGTAACTAACTAACCCTGGTCCTTTTCCCCTATATAGTGTAACTAACCCTGGTCCTTGTCCCCTATATAGTGTAACTAACCCTGGTCCTATTCCCCTATATAGTGTAACTAACTAACCCTGGTCCTATTCCCCTATATAGTGTAACTAACTAACCCTGGTCTTTTTCCCCTATATAGTGTAACTAACTAACCCTGGTCCTTTTCCCCTATATAGTGTAACTAACTGACCCTGGTCCTTTTCCCCTATATAGTGTAACTAACTAACCCTGGTCCTTTTCCCCTATATAGTGTAACTAACCCTGGTCCTTGTCCCCTATATAGTGTAACTAACCCTGGTCCTATTCCCCTATATAGTGTAACTAACTAACCCTGGTCCTTTTACCCTATATAGTGTAACTAACTAACCCTGGTCCTTTTCCCCTATATAGTGTAACTAACTAACCCTGGTCCTTTTCCCCTATATAGTGTAACTAACCCTGGTCCTTTTCCCCTATATAGTGTAACTAACCCTGGTCCTTTTCCCCTATATAGTGTAACTAACTAACCCTGGTCCTTTTCCCCTATATAGTGTAACTGACCCTGGTCCTTTCCCCCTATATAGTGTAACTAACTAACCCTGGTCCTATTCCCCTATATAGTGTAACTGACCCTGGTCCTTTTCCCCTATATAGTGTAACTAACCCTGGTCCTATTCCCCTATATAGTGTAACTAACCCTGGTCCTTTTCCCCTATATAGTGTAACTAACTAACCCTGGTCCTATTCCCCTATATAGTGTAACTAACTGACCCTGGTCCTTTTCCCCTATATAGTGTAACTAACTAACCCTGGTCCTTTCCCCCTATATAGTGTAACTGACCCTGGTCCTATTCCCCTATATAGTGTAACTAACTGACCCTGGTCCTTGTCCCCTATATAGTGTAACTAACCCTGGTCCTTTTCCCCTATATAGTGTAACTAACTAACCCTGGTCCTTTTCCCCTATATAGTGTAACTAACCCTGGTCCTTTTCCCCTATATAGTGTAACTAACTAACCCTGGTCCTTTTCCCCTATATAGTGTAACTAACCCTGGTCCTTTTCCCCTATATAGTGTAACTAACCCTGGTCCTTTTCCCCTATATAGTGTAACTAACCCTGGTCCTTTTCCCCTATATAGTGTAACTAACTAACCCTGGTCCTTTTCCCCTATATAGTGTAACTGACCCTGGTCCTATTCCCCTATATAGTGTAACTAACTGACCCTGGTCCTTGTCCCCTATATAGTGTAACTAACCCTGGTCCTTTTCCCCTATATAGTGTAACTAACTGGCCCTGGTCCTTTTCCCCTATATAGTGTAACTAACTAACCCTGGTCCTTTTCCCCTATATAGTGTAACTAACCCTGGTCCTTTTCCCCTATATAGTGTAACTAACTAACCCTGGTCCTTTTCCCCTATATAGTGTAACTAACTAACCCTGGTCCTTTTCCCCTATATAGTGTAACTAACCCTGGTCCTATTCCCCTATATAGTGTAACTAACCCTGGTCCTATTCCCCTATATAGTGTAACTAAACCTGGTCCTATTCCCCTATATAGTGTAACTAACCCTGGTCCTATTCCCCTATATAGTGTAACTAACCCTGGTCCTTTTCCCCTATATAGTGTAACTAACCCTGGTCCTATTCCCCTATATAGTGTAACTAACCCTGGTCCTATTCCCCTATATAGTGTAACTAACCCTGGTCCTATTCCCCTATATAGTGTAACTAACCCTGGTCCTATTCCCCTATATAGTGTAACTAACCCTGGTCCTATTCCCCTATATAGTGTAACTAACCCTGGTCCTATTCCCCTATATAGTGTAACTAACCCTGGTCCTTTTCCCCTATATAGTGTAACTAACTGACCCTGGTCCTTTTCCCCTATATAGTGTACCTAACTAACCCTGGTCCTTTTCCCCTATATAGTGTAACTAACCCTGGTCCTATTCCCCTATATAGTGTAACTAACCCTGGTCCTATTCCCCTATATAGTGTAACTAACCCTGGTCCTTTTCCCCTATATAGTGTAGCTAAACCCTGGTCCTTTTCCCCTATATAGTGTAACTAACTAACCCTGGTCCTTGTCCCCTATATAGTGTAACTAACCCTGGTCCTATTTCCCTATATAGTGTAACTAACTGACCCTGGTCCTTGTCCCCTATATAGTGTAACTAACTAACCCTGGTCCTATTCCCCTATATAGTGTAACTAACTAACCCTGGTCCTATTCCCCTATATAGTGTAACTAACTAACCCTGGTCCTTTTCCCCTATATAGTGTAACTAACTAACCCTGGTCCTTTTCCCCTATATAGTGTAACTAACTGACCCTGGTCCTTTTCCCCTATATAGTGTAACTAACCCTGGTCCTATTCCCCTATATAGTGTAACTAACTAACCCTGGTCCTATTCCCCTATATAGTGTAACTAACTAACCCTGGTCCTTGTCCCCTATATAGTGTAACTAACCCTGGTCCTATTCCCCTATATAGTGTAACTAACCCTGGTCCTATTCCCCTATATAGTGTAACTAACCCTGGTCCTTTTCCCCTATATAGTGTAACTAACCCTGGTCCTTTTCCCCTATATAGTGTAACTAACCCTGGTCCTTTTCCCCTATATAGTGTAACTAACCCTGGTCCTTGTCCCCTATATAGTGTAACTAACCCTGGTCCTATTCCCCTATATAGTGTAACTAACCCTGGTCCTTTCCCCTATATAGTGTAACTGACCCTGGTCCTTTTCCCCTATATAGTGTAACTAACTAACCCTGGTCCTTTCCCCCTATATAGTGTAACTAACCCTGGTCCTTTTCCCTATATAGTGTAACTAACTGACCCTGGTCCTTTTCCCCTATATAGTGTAACTAACCCTGGTCCTATTCCCCTATATAGTGTAACTAACCCTGGTCCTATTCCCCTATATAGTGTAACTAACCCTGGTCCTTTTCCCCTATATAGTGTAACTAACTAACCCTGGTCCTATTCCCCTATATAGTGTAACTAACCCTGGTCCTTTTCCCCTATATAGTGTAACTAACCCTGGTCCTTTTCCCCTATATAGTGTAACTAACTAACCCTGGTCCTTTTCCCCTATATAGTGTAACTAACTGACCCTGGTCCTTTTCCCCTATATAGTGTAACTAACCCTGGTCCTATTCCCCTATATAGTGTAACTAACCCTGGTCATATTCCCCTATATAGTGTAACTAACCCTGGTCCTATTCCCCTATATAGTGTAACTAACTGACCCTGGTCCTTTTCCCCTATATAGTGTAACTAACCCTGGTCCTATTCCCCTATATAGTGTAACTAACTAACCCTGGTCCTTTTCCCCTATATAGTGTAACTAACTAACCCTGGTCCTTTTCCCCTATATAGTGTAACTAACTGACCCTGGTCCTTTTCCCCTATATAGTGTAACTAACCCTGGTCCTTTTCCCCTATATAGTGTAACTAACCCTGGTCCTTTTCCCCTATATAGTGTAACTAACTAACCCTGGTCCTTTTCCCCTATATAGTGTAACTAACTGACCCTGGTCCTTTTCCCCTATATAGTGTAACTAACCCTGGTCCTTTTCCCCTATATAGTGTAACTAACCCTGGTCCTTTTCCCCTATATAGTGTAACTAACCCTGGTCCTTTTCCCCTATATAGTGTAACTAACTAACCCTGGTCCTTTTCCCCTATATAGTGTAACTAACTGACCCTGGTCCTTTTCCCCTATATAGTGTAACTAACCCTGGTCCTTTTCCCCTATATAGTGTAACTAACCCTGGTCCTATTCCCCTATATAGTGTAACTAACCCTGGTCCTTTTCCCCTATATAGTGTAACTACCCTAGTCCTTTTACCCTATATAGTGTAACTAACTAACCCTGGTCCTATTCCCCTATATAGTGTAACTAACTAACCCTGGTCCTATTCCCCTATATAGTGTAACTAACCCTGGTCCTATTCCCCTATATAGTGTAACTAACCCTGGTCCTATTCCCCTATATAGTGTAACTAACCCTTGTCCTTTTCCCCTATATAGTGTAACTAACCCTGGTCCTATTCCCCTATATAGTGTAACTAACCCTGGTCCTTTTCCCCTATATAGTGTAACTAACCCTGGTCCTTTTCCCCTATATAGTGTAACTAACTAACCCTGGTCCTTTTCCCCTATATAGTGTAACTAACCCTGGTCCTTTTCCCCTATATAGTGTAACTAACCCTGGTCCTATTCCCCTATATAGTGTAACTAACCCTGGTCCTTTTCCCCTATATAGTGTAACTAACTAACCCTGGTCCTTTTCCCCTATATAGTGTAACTAACTGACCCTGGTCCTATTCCCCTATATAGTGTAACTAACCCTGGTCCTTTTCCCCTATATAGTGTAACTAACCCTGGTCCTTTTCCCCTATATAGTGTAACTAACTAACCCTTGTCCTTTTCCCCTATATAGTGTAACTAACTAACCCTGGTCCTTATCCCCTATATAGTGTAACTAACCCTGGTCCTTTTCCCCTATATAGTGTAACTAACTAACCCTGGTCCTTTTCCCCTATATAGTGTAACTAACCCTGGTCCTTTTCCCCTATATAGTGTAACTAAACCTGGTCCTATTCCCCTATATAGTGTAACTAACCCTGGTCCTATTCCCCTATATAGTGTAACTAACCCTGGTCCTTTTCCCCTATATAGTGTAACTAACCCTGGTCCTATTCCCCTATATAGTGTAACTAACCCTGGTCCTATTCCCCTATATAGTGTAACTAACCCTGGTCCTATTCCCCTATATAGTGTAACTAACCCTGGTCCTATTCCCCTATATAGTGTAACTAACCCTGGTCCTATTCCCCTATATAGTGTAACTAACCCTGGTCCTATTCCCCTATATAGTGTAACTAACCCTGGTCCTTTTCCCCTATATAGTGTAACTAACTGACCCTGGTCCTTTTCCCCTATATAGTGTACCTAACTAACCCTGGTCCTTTTCCCCTATATAGTGTAACTAACCCTGGTCCTATTCCCCTATATAGTGTAACTAACCCTGGTCCTATTCCCCTATATAGTGTAACTAACCCTGGTCCTTTTCCCCTATATAGTGTAGCTAAACCCTGGTCCTTTTCCCCTATATAGTGTAACTAACTAACCCTGGTCCTTGTCCCCTATATAGTGTAACTAACCCTGGTCCTATTTCCCTATATAGTGTAACTAACTGACCCTGGTCCTTGTCCCCTATATAGTGTAACTAACTAACCCTGGTCCTATTCCCCTATATAGTGTAACTAACTAACCCTGGTCCTATTCCCCTATATAGTGTAACTAACTAACCCTGGTCCTTTTCCCCTATATAGTGTAACTAACTAACCCTGGTCCTTTTCCCCTATATAGTGTAACTAACTGACCCTGGTCCTTTTCCCCTATATAGTGTAACTAACCCTGGTCCTATTCCCCTATATAGTGTAACTAACTAACCCTGGTCCTATTCCCCTATATAGTGTAACTAACTAACCCTGGTCCTTGTCCCCTATATAGTGTAACTAACCCTGGTCCTATTCCCCTATATAGTGTAACTAACCCTGGTCCTATTCCCCTATATAGTGTAACTAACCCTGGTCCTTTTCCCCTATATAGTGTAACTAACCCTGGTCCTTTTCCCCTATATAGTGTAACTAACCCTGGTCCTTTTCCCCTATATAGTGTAACTAACCCTGGTCCTTGTCCCCTATATAGTGTAACTAACCCTGGTCCTATTCCCCTATATAGTGTAACTAACCCTGGTCCTTTCCCCTATATAGTGTAACTGACCCTGGTCCTTTTCCCCTATATAGTGTAACTAACTAACCCTGGTCCTTTCCCCCTATATAGTGTAACTAACCCTGGTCCTTTTCCCTATATAGTGTAACTAACTGACCCTGGTCCTTTTCCCCTATATAGTGTAACTAACCCTGGTCCTATTCCCCTATATAGTGTAACTAACCCTGGTCCTATTCCCCTATATAGTGTAACTAACCCTGGTCCTTTTCCCCTATATAGTGTAACTAACTAACCCTGGTCCTATTCCCCTATATAGTGTAACTAACCCTGGTCCTTTTCCCCTATATAGTGTAACTAACCCTGGTCCTTTTCCCCTATATAGTGTAACTAACTAACCCTGGTCCTTTTCCCCTATATAGTGTAACTAACTGACCCTGGTCCTTTTCCCCTATATAGTGTAACTAACCCTGGTCCTATTCCCCTATATAGTGTAACTAACCCTGGTCATATTCCCCTATATAGTGTAACTAACCCTGGTCCTATTCCCCTATATAGTGTAACTAACTGACCCTGGTCCTTTTCCCCTATATAGTGTAACTAACCCTGGTCCTATTCCCCTATATAGTGTAACTAACTAACCCTGGTCCTTTTCCCCTATATAGTGTAACTAACTAACCCTGGTCCTTTTCCCCTATATAGTGTAACTAACTGACCCTGGTCCTTTTCCCCTATATAGTGTAACTAACCCTGGTCCTTTTCCCCTATATAGTGTAACTTAACCCTGGTCCTTTTCCCCTATATAGTGTAACTAACTAACCCTGGTCCTTTTCCCCTATATAGTGTAACTAACTGACCCTGGTCCTTTTCCCCTATATAGTGTAACTAACCCTGGTCCTTTTCCCCTATATAGTGTAACTAACCCTGGTCCTTTTCCCCTATATAGTGTAACTAACTAACCCTGGTCCTTTTCCCCTATATAGTGTAACTAACTAACCCTGGTCCTTTTCCCCTATATAGTGTAACTAACTGACCCTGGTCCTTTTCCCCTATATAGTGTAACTAACCCTGGTCCTTTTCCCCTATATAGTGTAACTAACCCTGGTCCTATTCCCCTATATAGTGTAACTAACCCTGGTCCTTTTCCCCTATATAGTGTAACTAACTAACCCTGGTCCTTATCCCCTATATAGTGTAACTAACCCTGGTCCTTTTCCCCTATATAGTGTAACTAACTAACCCTGGTCCTTTTCCCCTATATAGTGTAACTAACCCTGGTCCTATTCCCCTATATAGTGTAACTAAACCTGGTCCTATTCCCCTATATAGTGTAACTAACCCTGGTCCTATTCCCCTATATAGTGTAACTAACCCTGGTCCTTTTCCCCTATATAGTGTAACTAACCCTGGTCCTATTCCCCTATATAGTGTAACTAACCCTGGTCCTATTCCCCTATATAGTGTAACTAACCCTGGTCCTATTCCCCTATATAGTGTAACTAACCCTGGTCCTATTCCCCTATATAGTGTAACTAACCCTGGTCCTATTCCCCTATATAGTGTAACTAACCCTGGTCCTATTCCCCTATATAGTGTAACTAACCCTGGTCCTTTTCCCCTATATAGTGTAACTAACTGACCCTGGTCCTTTTCCCCTATATAGTGTACCTAACTAACCCTGGTCCTTTTCCCCTATATAGTGTAACTAACCCTGGTCCTATTCCCCTATATAGTGTAACTAACCCTGGTCCTATTCCCCTATATAGTGTAACTAACCCTGGTCCTTTTCCCCTATATAGTGTAGCTAAACCCTGGTCCTTTTCCCCTATATAGTGTAACTAACTAACCCTGGTCCTTGTCCCCTATATAGTGTAACTAACCCTGGTCCTATTTCCCTATATAGTGTAACTAACTGACCCTGGTCCTTGTCCCCTATATAGTGTAACTAACTAACCCTGGTCCTATTCCCCTATATAGTGTAACTAACTAACCCTGGTCCTATTCCCCTATATAGTGTAACTAACTAACCCTGGTCCTTTTCCCCTATATAGTGTAACTAACTAACCCTGGTCCTTTTCCCCTATATAGTGTAACTAACTGACCCTGGTCCTTTTCCCCTATATAGTGTAACTAACCCTGGTCCTATTCCCCTATATAGTGTAACTAACTAACCCTGGTCCTATTCCCCTATATAGTGTAACTAACTAACCCTGGTCCTTGTCCCCTATATAGTGTAACTAACCCTGGTCCTATTCCCCTATATAGTGTAACTAACCCTGGTCCTATTCCCCTATATAGTGTAACTAACCCTGGTCCTTTTCCCCTATATAGTGTAACTAACCCTGGTCCTTTTCCCCTATATAGTGTAACTAACCCTGGTCCTTTTCCCCTATATAGTGTAACTAACCCTGGTCCTTGTCCCCTATATAGTGTAACTAACCCTGGTCCTATTCCCCTATATAGTGTAACTAACCCTGGTCCTTTCCCCTATATAGTGTAACTGACCCTGGTCCTTTTCCCCTATATAGTGTAACTAACTAACCCTGGTCCTTTCCCCCTATATAGTGTAACTAACCCTGGTCCTTTTCCCTATATAGTGTAACTAACTGACCCTGGTCCTTTTCCCCTATATAGTGTAACTAACCCTGGTCCTATTCCCCTATATAGTGTAACTAACCCTGGTCCTATTCCCCTATATAGTGTAACTAACCCTGGTCCTTTTCCCCTATATAGTGTAACTAACTAACCCTGGTCCTATTCCCCTATATAGTGTAACTAACCCTGGTCCTTTTCCCCTATATAGTGTAACTAACCCTGGTCCTTTTCCCCTATATAGTGTAACTAACTAACCCTGGTCCTTTTCCCCTATATAGTGTAACTAACTGACCCTGGTCCTTTTCCCCTATATAGTGTAACTAACCCTGGTCCTATTCCCCTATATAGTGTAACTAACCCTGGTCCTATTCCCCTATATAGTGTAACTAACCCTGGTCCTATTCCCCTATATAGTGTAACTAACTGACCCTGGTCCTTTTCCCCTATATAGTGTAACTAACCCTGGTCCTATTCCCCTATATAGTGTAACTAACTAACCCTGGTCCTTTTCCCCTATATAGTGTAACTAACTAACCCTGGTCCTTTTCCCCTATATAGTGTAACTAACTGACCCTGGTCCTTTTCCCCTATATAGTGTAACTAACCCTGGTCCTTTTCCCCTATATAGTGTAACTAACTAACCCTGGTCCTTTTCCCCTATATAGTGTAACTAACTAACCCTGGTCCTTTTCCCCTATATAGTGTAACTAACTGACCCTGGTCCTTTTCCCCTATATAGTGTAACTAACCCTGGTCCTTTTCCCCTATATAGTGTAACTAACCCTGGTCCTTTTCCCCTATATAGTGTAACTAACTAACCCTGGTCCTTTTCCCCTATATAGTGTAACTAACTAACCCTGGTCCTTTTCCCCTATATAGTGTAACTAACTGACCCTGGTCCTTTTCCCCTATATAGTGTAACTAACCCTGGTCCTTTTCCCCTATATAGTGTAACTAACCCTGGTCCTATTCCCCTATATAGTGTAACTAACCCTGGTCCTTTTCCCCTATATAGTGTAACTAACTAACCCTGGTCCTTATCCCCTATATAGTGTAACTAACCCTGGTCCTTTTCCCCTATATAGTGTAACTAACTAACCCTGGTCCTTTTCCCCTATATAGTGTAACTAACCCTGGTCCTATTCCCCTATATAGTGTAACTAAACCTGGTCCTATTCCCCTATATAGTGTAACTAACCCTGGTCCTATTCCCCTATATAGTGTAACTAACCCTGGTCCTTTTCCCCTATATAGTGTAACTAACCCTGGTCCTATTCCCCTATATAGTGTAACTAACCCTGGTCCTATTCCCCTATATAGTGTAACTAACCCTGGTCCTATTCCCCTATATAGTGTAACTAACCCTGGTCCTATTCCCCTATATAGTGTAACTAACCCTGGTCCTATTCCCCTATATAGTGTAACTAACCCTGGTCCTATTCCCCTATATAGTGTAACTAACCCTGGTCCTTTTCCCCTATATAGTGTAACTAACTGACCCTGGTCCTTTTCCCCTATATAGTGTACCTAACTAACCCTGGTCCTTTTCCCCTATATAGTGTAACTAACCCTGGTCCTATTCCCCTATATAGTGTAACTAACCCTGGTCCTATTCCCCTATATAGTGTAACTAACCCTGGTCCTTTTCCCCTATATAGTGTAGCTAAACCCTGGTCCTTTTCCCCTATATAGTGTAACTAACTAACCCTGGTCCTTGTCCCCTATATAGTGTAACTAACCCTGGTCCTTTTCCCCTATATAGTGTAACTAACTGACCCTGGTCCTTGTCCCCTATATAGTGTAACTAACTAACCCTGGTCCTATTCCCCTATATAGTGTAACTAACTAACCCTGGTCCTATTCCCCTATATAGTGTAACTAACTAACCCTGGTCCTTTTCCCCTATATAGTGTAACTAACTAACCCTGGTCCTTTTCCCCTATATAGTGTAACTAACTGACCCTGGTCCTTTTCCCCTATATAGTGTAACTAACCCTGGTCCTATTCCCCTATATAGTGTAACTAACTAACCCTGGTCCTATTCCCCTATATAGTGTAACTAACTAACCCTGGTCCTTGTCCCCTATATAGTGTAACTAACCCTGGTCCTATTCCCCTATATAGTGTAACTAACCCTGGTCCTATTCCCCTATATAGTGTAACTAACCCTGGTCCTTTTCCCCTATATAGTGTAACTAACCCTGGTCCTTTTCCCCTATATAGTGTAACTAACTAACCCTGGTCCTTTTCCCCTATATAGTGTAACTAACCCTGGTCCTTGTCCCCTATATAGTGTAACTAACCCTGGTCCTATTCCCCTATATAGTGTAACTAACCCTGGTCCTTTCCCCTATATAGTGTAACTGACCCTGGTCCTTTTCCCCTATATAGTGTAACTAACTAACCCTGGTCCTTTCCCCCTATATAGTGTAACTAACCCTGGTCCTTTTCCCTATATAGTGTAACTAACTGACCCTGGTCCTTTTCCCCTATATAGTGTAACTAACCCTGGTCCTATTCCCCTATATAGTGTAACTAACCCTGGTCCTATTCCCCTATATAGTGTAACTAACCCTGGTCCTTTTCCCCTATATAGTGTAACTAACTAACCCTGGTCCTATTCCCCTATATAGTGTAACTAACCCTGGTCCTTTTCCCCTATATAGTGTAACTAACCCTGGTCCTTTTCCCCTATATAGTGTAACTAACTAACCCTGGTCCTTTTCCCCTATATAGTGTAACTAACTGACCCTGGTCCTTTTCCCCTATATAGTGTAACTAACCCTGGTCCTATTCCCCTATATAGTGTAACTAACCCTGGTCCTATTCCCCTATATAGTGTAACTAACCCTGGTCCTATTCCCCTATATAGTGTAACTAACTGACCCTGGTCCTTTTCCCCTATATAGTGTAACTAACCCTGGTCCTATTCCCCTATATAGTGTAACTAACTAACCCTGGTCCTTTTCCCCTATATAGTGTAACTAACTAACCCTGGTCCTTTTCCCCTATATAGTGTAACTAACTGACCCTGGTCCTTTTCCCCTATATAGTGTAACTAACCCTGGTCCTTTTCCCCTATATAGTGTAACTAACCCTGGTCCTTTTCCCCTATATAGTGTAACTAACTAACCCTGGTCCTTTTCCCCTATATAGTGTAACTAACTGACCCTGGTCCTTTTCCCCTATATAGTGTAACTAACCCTGGTCCTTTTCCCCTATATAGTGTAACTAACCCTGGTCCTTTTCCCCTATATAGTGTAACTAACTAACCCTGGTCCTTTTCCCCTATATAGTGTAACTAACTAACCCTGGTCCTTTTCCCCTATATAGTGTAACTAACTGACCCTGGTCCTTTTCCCCTATATAGTGTAACTAACCCTGGTCCTTTTCCCCTATATAGTGTAACTAACCCTGGTCCTATTCCCCTATATAGTGTAACTAACCCTGGTCCTTTTCCCCTATATAGTGTAACTAACCCTGGTCCTTTTCCCCTATATAGTGTAACTAACTAACCCTGGTCCTATTCCCCTATATAGTGTAACTAACCCTGGTCCTATTCCCCTATATAGTGTAACTAACCCTGGTCCTATTCCCCTATATAGTGTAACTAACCCTGGTCCTTTTCCCCTATATAGTGTAACTAACCCTGGTCCTTTCCCCTATATAGTGTAACTAACCCTGGTCCTTTTCCCCTATATAGTGTAACTAACCCTGGTCCTTTTCCCCTATATAGTGTAACTAACTAACCCTGGTCCTTTTCCCCTATATAGTGTAACTAACCCTGGTCCTTTTCCCCTATATAGTGTAACTAACCCTGGTCCTATTCCCCTATATAGTGTAACTAACCCTGGTCCTTTTCCCCTATATAGTGTAACTAACTAACCCTGGTCCTTTTCCCCTATATAGTGTACCTGACCCTGGTCCTATTCCCCTATATAGTGTAACTGACCCTGGTCCTATTCCCCTATATAGTGTAACTAACCCTGGTCCTTTTCCCCTATATAGTGTAACTACTACCCTGGTCCTTTTCCCCTATATAGTGTAACTAACCCTGGTCCTATTCCCCTATATAGTGTAACTAACCCTGGTCCTATTCCCCTATATAGTGTAACTGACCCAGGTCCTATTCCCCTATATAGTGTAACTAACCCTGGTCCTTTTCCCCTATATAGTGTAACTAACCCTGGTCCTTTTCCCCTATATAGTGTAACTAACCCTGGTCCTTTTCCCCTATATAGTGTAACTAACTAACCCTGGTCCTTTTCCCCTATATAGTGTAACTAACCCTGGTCCTATTCCCCTATATAGTGTAACTAACCCTGGTCCTATTCCCCTATATAGTGTAACTAACCCTGGTCCTTTTCCCCTATATAGTGTAGCTAAACCCTGGTCCTTTTCCCCTATATAGTGTAACTAACTAACCCTGGTCCTTGTCCCCTATATAGTGTAACTAACCCTGGTCCTATTCCCCTATATAGTGTAACTAACTGACCCTGGTCCTTGTCCCCTATATAGTGTAACTAACTAACCCTGGTCCTTGTCCCCTATATAGTGTAACTAACCCTGGTCCTATTCCCCTATATAGTGTAACTAACCCTGGTCCTTTTCCCCTATATAGTGTAACTAACCCTGGTCCTTGTCCCCTATATAGTGTAACTAACCCTGGTCCTATTCCCCTATATAGTGTAACTAACCCTGGTCCTATTCCCCTATATAGTGTAACTAACCCTGGTCCTTTTCCCCTATATAGTGTAACTAACTAACCCTGGTCCTTTTCCCCTATATAGTGTAACTAACCCTGGTCCTATTCCCCTATATAGTGTAACTAACCCTGGTCCTTGTCCCCTATATAGTGTAACTAACTAACCCTGGTCCTTGTCCCCTATATAGTGTAACTAACCCTGGTCCTATTCCCCTATATAGTGTAACTAACTAACCCTGGTCCTTTTCCCCTATATAGTGTAACTAACTAACCCTGGTCCTTGTCCCCTATATAGTGTAACTAACCCTGGTCCTATTCCCCTATATAGTGTAACTAACTAACCCTGGTCCTATTCCCCTATATAGTGTAACTAACTAACCCTGGTCTTTTTCCCCTATATAGTGTAACTAACCCTGGTCCTATTCCCCTATATAGTGTAACTAACCCTGGTCCTTTTCCCCTATATAGTGTAACTAACCCTGGTCCTTTTCCCCTATATAGTGTAACTAACTACCCTGGTCCTTTTCCCCTATATAGTGTAACTAACCCTGGTCCTTTTCCCCTATATAGTGTAACTAACTGACCCTGGTCCTTGTCCCCTATATAGTGTAACTAACCCTGGTCCTATTCCCCTATATAGTGTAACTAACCCTGGTCCTATTCCCCTATATAGTGTAACTAACCCTGGTCCTTTTCCCCTATATAGTGTAACTAACCCTGGTCCTTTTCCCCTATATAGTGTAACTAACCCTGGTCCTTTTCCCCTATATAGTGTAACTAACCCTGGTCCTTGTCCCCTATATAGTGTAACTAACCCTGGTCCTATTCCCCTATATAGTGTAACTAACCCTGGTCCTTTTCCCCTATATAGTGTAACTGACCCTGGTCCTTTTCCCCTATATAGTGTAACTAACTAACCCTGGTCCTTTTCCCCTATATAGTATAACTAACCCTGGTCCTTTCCCCCTATATAGTGTAACTAACCCTGGTCCTATTCCCCTATATAGTGTAACTAACTGACCCTGGTCCTTTTCCCCTATATAGTGTAACTAACCCTGGTCCTATTCCCCTATATAGTGTAACTAACTAACCCTGGTCCTATTCCCCTATATAGTGTAACTAACCCTGGTCCTTTTCCCCTATATAGTGTAACTAACCCTGGTCCTATTCCCCTATATAGTGTAACTAACTGACCCTGGTCCTTTTCCCCTATATAGTGTAACTAACCCTGGTCCTATTCCCCTATATAGTGTAACTAACCCTGGTCTTTCCCCTATAGTGTAACTAACCCTGTCCTTTCCCTATATAGTGTAACTAACCTTGGTCCTTTTCCCCTATATAGTTTAATTAACTAACAATGGTCCTATTCCCCTATATAGTGTAACTAACCCTGGTCCTTTTCCCCTATAAAGTGTAACTAACCCTGGTCCTTTTCCCCTATATAGTGTAACTAACTAACCCTAGGCCTTTTCCCCTATATAGTGTAACTAACTGACCCTGGTCCTTTTCCCCAATATAGTGTAACTAACCCTGGTCCTATTCCCCTATATAGTGTAACTAACCCTGGTCCTATTCCCCTATATAGTGTAACTAACCCTGGTCCTATTCCCCTATATAGTGTAACTAACCCTGGTCCTATTCCCCTATATAGTGTAACTAACCCTGGTCCTATTCCCCAATATAGTGTAACTAACCCTGGTCCTATTCCCCTATATAGTGTAACTAACCCTGGTCCTATTCCCCTATATAGTGTAACTAACCCTGGTCCTTTTCCCCTATATAGTGTAACTACCCTAGTCCTTTTACCCTATATAGTGTAACTAACCCTGGTCCTTTTCCCCTATATAGTGTAACTAACCCTGGTCCTTTTCCCCTATATAGTGTAACTAACCCTGGTCCTTTTCCCCTATATAGTGTAACTAACCCTGGTCCTTTTCCCCTATATAGTGTAACTAACCCTGGTCCTTTTCCCCTATATAGTGTAACTAACCCTGGTTCTATTCCCCTATATAGTGTAACTAACCCTGGTCCTTTTCCCCTATATAGTGTAACTAACTGACCCTGGTCCTATTCCCCTATATAGTGTAACTAACCCTGGTCCTTTTCCCCTATATAGTGTAACTAACCCTGGTCCTTTTCCCCTATATAGTGTAACTAACTAACCCTGGTCCTTATCCCCTATATAGTGTAACTAACCCTGGTCCTTTTCCCCTATATAGTGTAACTAACTAACCCTGGTCCTTTTCCCCTATATAGTGTAACTAACCCTGGTCCTATTCCCCTATATAGTGTAACTAACCCTGGTCCTATTCCCCTATATAGTGTAACTAACCCTGGTCCTATTCCCCTATATAGTGTAACTAACCCTGGTCCTTTTCCCCTATATAGTGTAACTAACTAACCCTGGTCCTATTCCCCTATATAGTGTAACTAACCCTGGTCCTTTTCCCCTATATAGTGTAACTAACCCTGGTCCTTTTCCCCTATATAGTGTAACTAACTAACCCTGGTCCTTTTCCCCTATATAGTGTAACTAACTGACCCTGGTCCTTGTCCCCTATATAGTGTAACTAACCCTGGTCCTATTCCCCTATATAGTGTAACTAACCCTGGTCCTATTCCCCTATATAGTGTAACTAACCCTGGTCCTTTTCCCCTATATAGTGTAACTAACCCTGGTCCTTTTCCCCTATATAGTGTAACTAACCCTGGTCCTTTTCCCCTATATAGTGTAACTAACCCTGGTCCTTGTCCCCTATATAGTGTAACTAACCCTGGTCCTATTCCCCTATATAGTGTAACTAACCCTGGTCCTTTTCCCCTATATAGTGTAACTGACCCTGGTCCTTTTCCCCTATATAGTGTAACTAACTAACCCTGGTCCTTTTCCCCTATATAGTGTAACTAACCCTGGTCCTTTCCCCCTATTTAGTGTAACTAACCCTGGTCCTATTCCCCTATATAGTGTAACTAACTGACCCTTGTCCTTTTCCCCTATATAGTGTAACTAACCCTGGTCCTATTCCCCTATATAGTGTAACTAACCCTGGTCCTATTCCCCTATATAGTGTAACTAACCCTGGTCCTTTTCCCCTATATAGTGTAACTAACTAACCCTGGTCCTTATCCCCTATATAGTGTAACTAACCCTGGTCCTTTTCCCCTATATAGTGTAACTAACTAACCCTGGTCCTTTTCCCCTATATAGTGTAACTAACCCTGGTCCTATTCCCCTATATAGTGTAACTAACCCTGGTCCTATTCCCCTATATAGTGTAACTAACCCTGGTCCTATTCCCCTATATAGTGTAACTAACCCTGGTCCTTTTCCCCTATATAGTGTAACTAACTAACCCTGGTCCTATTCCCCTATATAGTGTAACTAACCCTGGTCCTTTTCCCCTATATAGTGTAACTAACCCTGGTCCTCTTCCCCTATATAGTGTAACTAACTAACCCTGGTCCTTTTCCCCTATATAGTGTAACTAACTGACCCTGGTCCTTGTCCCCTATATAGTGTAACTAACCCTGGTCCTATTCCCCTATATAGTGTAACTAACCCTGGTCCTATTCCCCTATATAGTGTAACTAACCCTGGTCCTTTTCCCCTATATAGTGTAACTAACCCTGGTCCTTTTCCCCTATATAGTGTAACTAACCCTGGTCCTTTTCCCCTATATAGTGTAACTAACCCTGGTCCTTGTCCCCTATATAGTGTAACTAACCCTGGTCCTATTCCCCTATATAGTGTAACTAACCCTGGTCCTTTTCCCCTATATAGTGTAACTGACCCTGGTCCTTTTCCCCTATATAGTGTAACTAACTAACCCTGGTCCTTTTCCCCTATATAGTGTAACTAACCCTGGTCCTTTCCCCCTATTTAGTGTAACTAACCCTGGTCCTATTCCCCTATATAGTGTAACTAACTGACCCTTGTCCTTTTCCCCTATATAGTGTAACTAACCCTGGTCCTATTCCCCTATATAGTGTAACTAACCCTGGTCCTATTCCCCTATATAGTGTAACTAACCCTGGTCCTTTTCCCCTATATAGTGTAACTAACTAACCCTGGTCCTATTCCCCTATATAGTGTAACTAACCCTGGTCCTTTTCCCCTATATAGTGTAACTAACCCTGGTCCTTTTCCCCTATATAGTGTAACTAACTAACCCTGGTCCTTTTCCCCTATATAGTGTAACTAACTGACCCTGGTCCTTTTCCCCTATATAGTGTAACTACCCTAGTCCTTTTACCCTATATAGTGTAACTAACCCTGGTCCTTTTACCCTATATAGTGTAACTAACCCTGGTCCTTTTCCCCTATATAGTGTAACTAACCCTGGTCCTTTTCCCCTATATAGTGTAACTGACCCTGGTCCTTTTCCCCTATATAGTGTAACTAACTAACCCTGGTCCTTTTCCCCTATATAGTATAACTAACCCTGGTCCTTTCCCCCTATATAGTGTAACTAACCCTGGTCCTATTCCCCTATATAGTGTAACTAACTGACCCTGGTCCTTTTCCCCTATATAGTGTAACTAACCCTTGTCCTATTCCCCTATATAGTGTAACTAACCCTGGTCCTATTCCCCTATATAGTGTAACTAACCTTGGTCCTTTTCCCCTATATAGTTTAATTAACTAACCTGGTCCTATTCCCCTATATAGTGTAACTAACCCTGGTCCTTTTCCCCTATATAGTGTAACTAACCCTGGTCCTTTTCCCCTATATAGTGTAACTAACTAACCCTAGGCCTTTTCCCCTATATAGTGTAACTAACTGACCCTGGTCCTTTTCCCCAATATAGTGTAACTAACCCTGGTCCTATTCCCCTATATAGTGTAACTAACCCTGGTCCTATTCCCCTATATAGTGTAACTAACCCTGGTCCTATTCCCCTATATAGTGTAACTAACCCTGGTCCTATTCCCCTATATAGTGTAACTACCCTGGTCCTATTCCCCATATAGTGTAACTAACCCTGGTCCTATTCCCCTATATAGTGTAACTAACCCTGGTCCTATTCCCCTATATAGTGTAACTAACCCTGGTCCTTTTCCCCTATATAGTGTAACTACCCTGTCCTTTTCCCTATATAGTGTAACTAACCCTGGTCCTTTTCCCCTATATAGTGTAACTAACCCTGGTCCTTTTCCCCTATATAGTGTAACTAACCCTGGTCCTTTTCCCCTATATAGTGTAACTAACCCTGGTCCTTTTCCCCTATATAGTGTAACTAACCCTGGTCCTTTTCCCCTATATAGTGTAACTAACCCTGGTCCTTTCCCCTATATAGTGTAACTAACCCTGGTCCTTTTCCCCTATATAGTGTAACTAACTGACCCTGGTCCTTTTCCCCTATATAGTGTAACTAACCCTGGTCCTTTTCCCCTATATAGTGTAACTAACCCTGGTCCTTTTCCCCTATATAGTGTAACTAACTAACCCTGGTCCTTTTCCCCTATATAGTGTAACTAACCCTGGTCCTTTTCCCCTATATAGTGTAACTAACTAACCCTGGTCCTTTTCCCCTATATAGTGTAACTAACCCTGGTCCTATTCCCCTATATAGTGTAACTAACCCTGGTCCTATTCCCCTATATAGTGTAACTAACCCTGGTCCTTTCCCCTATATAGTGTAACTAACCCTGGTCCTTTTCCCCTATATAGTGTAACTAACTAACCCTGGTCCTATTCCCCTATATAGTGTAACTAACCCTGGTCCTTTTCCCCTATATAGTGTAACTAACCCTGGTCCTTTTCCCCTATATAGTGTAACTAACTAACCCTGGTCCTTTTCCCCTATATAGTGTAACTAACTGACCCTGGTCCTTGTCCCCTATATAGTGTAACTAACCCTGGTCCTATTCCCCTATATAGTGTAACTAACCCTGGTCCTATTCCCCTATATAGTGTAACTAACCCTGGTCCTTTTCCCCTATATAGTGTAACTAACCCTGGTCCTTTTCCCCTATATAGTGTAACTAACCCTGGTCCTTTTCCCCTATATAGTGTAACTAACCCTGGTCCTTGTCCCCTATATAGTGTAACTAACCCTGGTCCTATTCCCCTATATAGTGTAACTAACCCTGGTCCTTTTCCCCTATATAGTGTAACTGACCCTGGTCCTTTTCCCCTATATAGTGTAACTAACTAACCCTGGTCCTTTTCCCCTATATAGTATAACTAACCCTGGTCCTTTCCCCCTATATAGTGTAACTAACCCTGGTCCTATTCCCCTATATAGTGTAACTAACTGACCCTGGTCCTTTTCCCCTATATAGTGTAACTAACCCTGGTCCTATTCCCCTATATAGTGTAACTAACCCTGGTCCTATTCCCCTATATAGTGTAACTAACCCTGGTCCTTTTCCCCTATATAGTGTAACTAACTAACCCTGGTCCTTATCCCCTATATAGTGTAACTAACCCTGGTCCTTTTCCCCTATATAGTGTAACTAACTAACCCTGGTCCTTTTCCCCTATATAGTGTAACTAACCCTGGTCCTATTCCCCTATATAGTGTAACTAACCCTGGTCCTATTCCCCTATATAGTGTAACTAACCCTGGTCCTATTCCCCTATATAGTGTAACTAACCCTGGTCCTTTTCCCCTATATAGTATAACTAACTAACCCTGGTCCTATTCCCCTATATAGTGTAACTAACCCTGGTCCTTTTCCCCTATATAGTGTAACTAACCCTGGTCCTCTTCCCCTATATAGTGTAACTAACTAACCCTGGTCCTTTTCCCCTATATAGTGTAACTAACTGACCCTGGTCCTTGTCCCCTATATAGTGTAACTAACCCTGGTCCTATTCCCCTATATAGTGTAACTAACCCTGGTCCTATTCCCCTATATAGTGTAACTAACCCTGGTCCTTTTCCCCTATATAGTGTAACTAACCCTGGTCCTTTTCCCCTATATAGTGTAACTAACCCTGGTCCTTTTCCCCTATATAGTGTAACTAACCCTGGTCCTTGTCCCCTATATAGTGTAACTAACCCTGGTCCTATTCCCCTATATAGTGTAACTAACCCTGGTCCTTTTCCCCTATATAGTGTAACTAACCCTGGTCCTTTTCCCCTATATAGTGTAACTAACTAACCCTGGTCCTTTTCCCCTATATAGTGTAACTAACCCTGGTCCTTTCCCCTATTTAGTGTAACTAACCCTGGTCCTATTCCCCTATATAGTGTAACTAACTGACCCTGGTCCTTTTCCCCTATATAGTGTAACTAACCCTGGTCCTATTCCCCTATATAGTGTAACTAACCCTGGTCCTATTCCCCTATATAGTGTAACTAACCCTGGTCCTTTTCCCCTATATAGTGTAACTAACTAACCCTGGTCCTATTCCCCTATATAGTGTAACTAACCCTGGTCCTTTTCCCCTATATAGTGTAACTAACCCTGGTCCTTTTCCCCTATATAGTGTAACTAACTAACCCTGGTCCTTTTCCCCTATATAGTGTAACTAACTGACCCTGGTCCTTTTCCCCTATATAGTGTAACTACCCTAGTCCTTTTACCCTATATAGTGTAACTAACCCTGGTCCTTTTACCCTATATAGTGTAACTAACCCTGGTCCTTTTCCCCTATATAGTGTAACTAACCCTGGTCCTTTTCCCCTATATAGTGTAACTAACCCTGGTCCTTTTCCCCTATATAGTGTAACTAACTAACCCTGGTCCTTTTCCCCTATATAGTGTAACTAACCCTGGTCCTTTTCCCCTATATAGTGTAACTAACCCTGGTCCTATTCCCCTATATAGTGTAACTAACCCTGGTCCCTTTCCCCTATATAGTGTAACTAACTAACCCTGGTCCTTTTCCCCTATATAGTGTAACTAACTGACCCTGGTCCTATTCCCCTATATAGTGTAACTAACCCTGGTCCTTTTCCCCTATATAGTGTAACTAACCCTGGTCCTTTTCCCCTATATAGTGTAACTAACTAACCCTGGTCCTTATCCCCTATATAGTGTAACTAACCCTGGTCCTTTTCCCCTATATAGTGTAACTAACTAACCCTGGTCCTTTTCCCCTATATAGTGTAACTAACCCTGGTCCTATTCCCCTATATAGTGTAACTAACCCTGGTCCTATTCCCCTATATAGTGTAACTAACCCTGGTCCTATTCCCCTATATAGTGTAACTAACCCTGGTCCTTTTCCCCTATATAGTGTAACTAACTAACCCTGGTCCTATTCCCCTATATAGTGTAACTAACTAACCCTGGTCCTTTTCCCCTATATAGTGTAACTAACTAACCCTGGTCCTTTTCCCCTATATAGTGTAACTAACCCTGGTCCTTTTCCCCTATATAGTGTAACTAACTAACCCTGGTCCTTTTCCCCTATATAGTGTAACTAACCCTGGTCCTTTTCCCCTATATAGTGTAACTAACTAACCCTGGTCCTTTTCCCCTATATAGTGTAACTAACTAACCCTGGTCCTTTTCCCCTATATAGTGTAACTAACCCTGGTCCTTTTCCCCTATATAGTGTAACTGACCCTGGTCCTTTTCCCCTATATAGTGTAACTAACCCTGGTCCTTTTCCCCTATATGTTGTAACTAACCCTGGTCCTTTTCCCCTATATAGTGTAACTGACCCTGGTCCTTTTCCCCTATATAGTGTAACTAACTAACCCTGGTCCTTTTCCCCTATATAGTGTAACTAACCCTGGTCCTTTTCCCCTATATAGTGTAACTAACTAACCCTGGTCCTTTTCCCCTATATAGTGTAACTAACCCTGGTCCTTTTCCCCTATATAGTGTAACTAACCCTGGTCCTTTTCCCCTATATAGTGTAACTAACTAACCCTGGTCCTTTTCCCCTATATAGTGTAACTAACCCTGGTCCTTTTCCCCTATATAGTGTAACTAACCCTGGTCCTTTTCCCCTATATAGTGTAACTAACTAACCCTGGTCCTTTTCCCCTATATAGTGTAACTAACCCTGGTCCTTTTCCCCTATATAGTGTAACTAACTAACCCTGGTCCTTTTCCCCTATATAGTGTAACTAACCCTGGTCCTTTTCCCCTATATAGTGTAACTAACTAACCCTGGTCCTTTTCCCCTATATAGTGTAACTAACCCTGGTCCTTTTCCCCTATATAGTGTAACTAACCCTGGTCCTATTCCCCTATATAGTGTAACTAACCCTGGTCCTTTTCCCCTATATAGTGTAACTAACCCTGGTCCTTTTCCCCTATATAGTGTAACTAACCCTGGTCCTTTTCCCCTATATAGTGTAACTAACCCTGGTCCTTTTCCCCTATATAGTGTAACTAACCCTGGTCCTATTCCCCTATATAGTGTAACTAACCCTGGTCCTTTTCCCCTATATAGTGTAACTAACCCTGGTCCTATTCCCCTATATAGTGTAACTAACCCTGGTCCTTTTCCCCTATATAGTGTAACTAACTAACCCTGGTCCTTTTCCCCTATATAGTGTAACTAACCCTGGTCCTTTTCCCCTATATAGTGTAACTAACTAACCCTGGTCCTTTTCCCCTATATAGTGTAACTAACCCTGGTCCTTTTCCCCTATATAGTGTAACTAACCCTGGTCCTATTCCCCTATATAGTGTAACTAACCCTGGTCCTTTTCCCCTATATAGTGTAACTAACTAACCCTGGTCCTATCCCCCTATATAGTGTAACTAACTAACCCTGGTCCTTTCCCCCTATATAGTGTAACTAACCCTGGTCCTTTTCCCCTATATAGTGTAACTAACCCTGGTCCTTTCCCCTATATAGTGTAACTAACCCTGGTCCTTTTCCCCTATATAGTGTAACTAACTAACCCTGGTCCTATCCCCCTATATAGTGTAACTAACCCTGGTCCTTTTTTTCTATATAGTGTAACTAACCCTGGTCCTTTTCCCCTATATAGTGTAACTAACCCTGGTCCTATTCCTCTATGTAGTGTAACTAACCCTGGTCCTATTCCCCTATATAGTGTAACTAACTAACCTTGGTCCTATTCCCCTATATAGTGTAACTAACCCTGGTCCTATTCCCCTATATAGTGTAACTAACCCTGGTCCTATTTTCCTATATAGTGTAACTAACCCTGGTCCTATTCCCCTATATAGTGTAACTAACCCTGGTCCTATTCCCCTATATAGTGTAACTAACCCTGGTCCTATTCCCCTATATAGTGTAACTAACCCTGGTCCTTTTCCCCTATATAGTGTAACTGACCCTGGTCCTTTTCCCCTATATAGTGTAACTAACCCTGGTCCTTTTCCCCTACATGTTGTAACTAACCCTGGTCCTTTTCCCCTATATAGTGTAACTGACCCTGGTCCTTTTCCCCTATATAGTGTAACTAACTAACCCTGGTCCTTTTCCCCTATATAGTGTAACTAACCCTGGTCCTTTTCCCCTATATAGTGTAACTAACTAACCCTGGTCCTTTTCCCCTATATAGTGTAACTAACCCTGGTCCTTTTCCCCTATATAGTGTAACTAACCCTGGTCCTTTTCCCCTATATAGTGTAACTAACTAACCCTGGTCCTTTTCCCCTATATAGTGTAACTAACCCTGGTCCTTTTCCCCTATATAGTGTAACTAACCCTGGTCCTTTTCCCCTATATAGTGTAACTAACCCTGGTCCTATTCCCCTATATAGTGTAACTAACTGACCCTGGTCCTTTTCCCCTATATAGTGTAACTGACCCTGGTCCTTTTCCCCTATATAGTGTAACTAACTAACCCTGGTCCTTTTCCCCTATATAGTGTAACTGACCCTGGTCCTTTTCCCCTATATAGTGTAACTAACTAACCCTGGTCCTTTTCCCCTATATAGTGTAACTAACCCTGGTCCTTTTCCCCTATATAGTGTAACTAACTAACCCTGGTCCTTTTCCCCTATATAGTGTAACTAACCCTGGTCCTTTTCCCCTATATAGTGTAACTAACCCTGGTCCTATTCCCCTATATAGTGTAACTAACCCTGGTCCTTTTCCCCTATATAGTGTAACTAACCCTGGTCCTTTTCCCCTATATAGTGTAACTAACCCTGGTCCTTTTCCCCTATATAGTGTAACTAACCCTGGTCCTTTTCCCCTATATAGTGTAACTAACCCTGGTCCTATTCCCCTATATAGTGTAACTAACCCTGGTCCTTTTCCCCTATATAGTGTAACTAACCCTGGTCCTATTCCCCTATATAGTGTAACTAACCCTGGTCCTTTTCCCCTATATAGTGTAACTAACTAACCCTGGTCCTTTTCCCCTATATAGTGTAACTGACCCTGGTCCTTTTCCCCTATATAGTGTAACTAACTAACCCTGGTCCTTTTCCCCTATATAGTGTAACTGACCCTGGTCCTTTTCCCCTATATAGTGTAACTAACCCTGGTCCTTTTCCCCTATATAGTGTAACTAACCCTTGTCCTATTCCCCTATATAGTGTAACTAACCCTGGTCCTTTTCCCCTATATAGTGTAACTAACTAACCCTGGTCCTATCCCCCTATATAGTGTAACTAACTAACCCTGGTCCTTTCCCCCTATATAGTGTAACTAACCCTGGTCCTTTTCCCCTATATAGTGTAACTAACCCTGGTCCTTTCCCCTATATAGTGTAACTAACCCTGGTCCTTTTCCCCTATATAGTGTAACTAACTAACCCTGGTCCTATCCCCCTATATAGTGTAACTAACCCTGGTCCTTTTCTTCTATATAGTGTAACTAACCCTGGTCCTATTCCTCTATGTAGTGTAACTAACCCTGGTCCTATTCCCCTATATAGTGTAACTAACTAACCCTGGTCCTATTCCCCTATATAGTGTAACTAACCCTGGTCCTATTCCCCTATATAGTGTAACTAACCCTGGTCCTATTTTCCTATATAGTGTAACTAACCCTGGTCCTATTCCCCTATATAGTGTAACTAACCCTGGTCCTATTCCCCTATATAGTGTAACTAACCCTGGTCCTATTCCCCTATATAGTGTAACTAACCCTGGTCCTTTTCCCCTATATAGTGTAACTAACTCTGGTCCAAAGTAGTGCAGCATGAAGGGACTAGTGTGAAGGTGAGGACTCACCGGAGTCCCAGCGGAAGTAACAGAGAGGTTTTCCACTGGTCCACTGCCAGCCACTGTCCTGCTCCAGAGCATTCAGGCCCGTCCACAGCGGCACATGCAGTTTACCACACAGGCCTGTGTGTGTGTGTGTGTGTGTGTGTGTGTGTGTGTGTGTGTGTGTGTGTGTGTGTGTGTGTGTGTGTGTGTGTGTGTGTGTGTGTGTGTGTGTGTGTGTGTGTGTGTGTGTGTGTGTGTGTGTGTGTGTGTGAGTGTGAGTGTGTTGTGTGTGTGAGTGTGTGAGTGCATAAGAGAAGGAGATAAAGTTGCATATGACATAAACAGTGAACAGTACACTAATAAAACACACGACATGAGTTTGACACGCCTGCTGTATGTGAGCGTGGCCACCGGGTGGCACTACCTGCTACGTAGGTCTGCTCGAGGGGTTTGGTGATTGAGGCCAAGTCTGCTCCCTGCTGTTGGCAGCTGGTCCGAGCCTGGTGCCAGTTCAGGGCAGAGTGGAGGTTCACCTGGTAGAAAGCACCTGTGACCGGGTTCTTATGCCAATGCTCCATAGCTGCAGAGGGATGGGGGAGAGATGTACAGATTCGGTGAGCATAGCCTCGTTAATGAGAAAGGCCGCCGTAGGCAGACCTGGCTTTTCAAGAGAAGACAGGCTATTGGCACACTGCCCACAACATGAGGTGGAAACTGAGCTGCACTTCCTAACCTCCTGCCCAATGAATGCCCATATTAGAGACACATCACTCAGATTACACAGAACCACCACGAATATCTATTGTGTGAAATACCACAGTGTGCCATCACAGCAGCAAGATTTGACCTGTTGACCTGTTGCCACAAGAAAAGGTCAACCAGTGAAGAACAAACACCATTGTAAATACAACCTATATTTACGTTTATTTATTTTCCCTTTTGTACTTTAACTATTTGCACATCGTTACAACACTGTATAAAGACATAATATGACATTTGAAATGTCTTTATTATTTTGGAACTTCTGTGAGTGTAATATTTACTGTTCACTTTTTATCCATTTCACTTCCCTTGGCAACGTTAACATATGGTTATCATGACAATAAAGCCCTGAGAGAGAGAGAGCGAGAGAGAGGAGAGAGAGCGAGAGAGCGAGAGAGCGAGAGAGCGAGAGAGCGAGAGAGCGAGAGAGCGAGAGAGCGCGAGAGAGCGCGAGAGAGACAGAGAGAGACAGAGAGAGACAGAGAGAGACAGAGAGAGAGACAGAGACAGAGACAGAGACAGAGAGAGAGAGAGAGAGAGAGAGAGAGAGAGAGAGAGAGAGAGAGAGAGAGAGAGAGAGAGAGAGAGCGAGAGAGACAGACAGAGACAGAGACAGAGACAGAGACAGAGAGAGAGGGAGAGAGAGACAGACAGACAGAGACAGAGACAGAGACAGAGACAGAGACAGAGACAGAGACAGAGAGAGACAGAGAGACAGAGAGACAGAGAGAGAGAGAGAGAGAGAGAGAGAGAGAGAGAGAGAGAGAGAGAGAGAGATAGAGAGAGAGAGAGAGAGAGAGAGAGAGAGAGAGAGAGAGAGAGAGAGAGAGATAGAGAGAGAGAGAGAAGCATCTAACATCTGCGTATATAGACACACAGTAAGTAATAGATGTAATACTCACTTGTGGATGGACAGTAGCCCCACAATTGATTGTCTTGGTAGTTTGTTTCAATGGCACACCAAAGCCGTCTATCGGACGAGTCTATCGAGGTGCAGTCTCCATACCATTGGTCTTTGTACAGGAAAGGAAACTGACAGGGACGCCCAAAGGCATTTCCTTCGATGGTAAAGAGTTCTGAAAGGGGGACAGTGGTTACTGTGTGTACTGTATGTAGTTCAGTGCTTAGTGTGACGTGGGTTTAAGACCCCCCCAAGGGGTTTGACTATATTAGTGTGTCTGCCATCTTGCCTCCCTGTGTGACCTTGTTGGGGAACATGGCTTTCTATACTAACACTCTTACGGGACACTGGCTGTGAGTGTCTCTCTTTCTGTGAGTGTGTCTCTCTTTCTTTCTCTGTGAGTGTGTCCCTTTCTCTCTGTGTGTCTCTCTTTCTTTTTCTGTGAGTGTGTCTCTCTTTCTTTCTCTGTGAGTGTATCCCTTTCTCTCTGTGAGTGTATCCCTTTCTCTCTGTGTGCCTCTCTTTCTTTCTCTGTGAGGGTGTCTCTCTTTCTTTCTCTGTGAGTGTGTCTCTCTTTCTTTCTCTGTGAGTGTGTCTCTCTTTCTTTCTCTGTGAGGGTGCCTCTCTTTCTTTCTCTGTGAGGGTGCCTCTCTTTCTCTATGAGTGTGCCTCTCTTTCTTTCTCTGTGAGTGTGTCTCTCTTTCTTTCTCTGTGAGGGTGTCTCTCTTTCTCTCTCTGTGAGTGTGTCTCTCTTTCTTTCTCTGTGAGTGTGTCTCTCTTTCTTTCTCTGTGAGTGTGTCTCTCTTTCTTTCTCCGTTAGTATGTCTCTCTTTTTTTCTCTGTGAGTGTGTCCCTTTCTCTCTGTGTGTCTCTTTCTTTCTCTGTGAGTGTGTCCTTTTCTCTCTGTGTCTCTCTTTCTCTCTGTGAGTGTGTCTCTTTCTTTCTCTGTGAGGGTGTCTCTCTTTCTCTCTGTGTCTATCTTTCTTTCTCTGTGAGCGTGTCCCTTTCTCTGTGAGTGTGTCTCTCTTTTTTTCTCTGTGAGTGTGTCCCTTTCTCTCTGTGTCTCTCTTTCTCTGTGAGTGTGTCTCTCTTTCTTTCTCTGTGAGTGTCTCTCTTTCTCTCTGTGAGTGTGTCTCTCTTTCTTTCTCTGTGAGTGAGTCCCTTTCTGTGTGTCTCTCTTTCTCTCTGTGAGTGTGTCTCTCTTTCTCTCTGTGAGTGTCTCTCTTTCTCTCTGTGAGTGTGTCGCTCTTTCTCTCTGTGAGTGTCTCTCTTTCTCTCTGTGTCTCTCTTTCTCTCTGTGAGTGTGTCCCTGTGTTACTGTACGTTGTGGATTCTCAGGGAAAAATATGTCGTTTTTTACAATAAATTATGCTGTCTGATGTAGTTATATGTAACCTGTAATCTATAAAATATGCTGTCTGATGTAGTTATATGTAACCTGCTTATTTTGCTTCTTGTGTTGTGACTTTGTCCATTTTGTCCAAAATCCATTTTACAATCCTAAAAAAATGAGAACCTTGTGACTCTAATCCCGTACCTCTGTGGGTCCTTGAGCAGGGGCCGTCGGTCGTACCAGAGATGATCCAGCGACTCCGAGGCCCCGTGTCTCTGGACAGCACCAGATCATTGTTGTCGTTGATGTGGAGGTACAGAGTCTGTCCTTTCAGCGTGAGCAGTGTGTTGTTACTACACTGCCACTGCTGGAGGTCGCTCTTCTCATCACAGTCAGAATACACCAGGGTACTACCCTCTGTCTTCCCAGAAACCCCGGCACACTTCCTATTGTTGGTGTCGTAGAGACGTCCCCCTGACACCCAGCGTGCCAGCTCCTGTCTCATGCCACTTTCTGCATTGAAGAGATTGAAGGGACCGTCTACAAAGAAAGAATTACAACAATCACTAACCAGCATTGACATAACAGGCAAACATGTGAACACTTTAATTGAACCCTCTATCATAAGGACTTTTCAACAGTCGTAGGGCTACATAACACTGCCATAGGGCTACACAACACTGTTATAGAGCTACACAACAATGTCATAGGGCTACACAACACTGTCATAGGGCTACACAACACTGTTATAGAGCTACACAACACTGTCATAGAGCTACACAACACTGTCATAGAGCTACACAACACTGCCATAGGGCTACACAACACTGTCATAGAGCTACACAACACTGCCATAGGCCTACACAACACTGCCATAGGCCTACACAACACTGTCATAGAGCTACACAACACTGTCATAGGGCTACACAACACTGTTATAGAGCTACACAACACTGCCATAGAGCTACACAACACTGTTATAGGGCTACACAACACTGTCATAGAGCTACACAACACTGTCATAGAGCTACACAACACTGCCATAGAGCTACACAACACTGTTATAGAGCTACACAACACTGCCATAGAGCTACACAACACTGCCATAGAGCTACACAACACTGCCATAGAGCTACACAACACTGCCATAAAGCTACACAACACTGTCATAGAGCTACACAACACTGCCATAGGGCTACACAACACTGCCATAGAGCTACACAACACTGCCATAGAGCTACACAACACTGCCATAGAGCTACACAACACTGCCATAGAGCTACACAACACTGTCATAGAGCTACACAACACTGCCATAGGGCTACACAACACTGCCATAGAGCTACACAACACTGCCATAAAGCTACACAACACTGTCATAGAGCTACACAACACTGCCATAGGGCTACATAGCACTGTCATAGGGCTACACAACACTGTCATAGAGCTACACAACACTGTCATAGGGCTACACAACACTGCCATAGGGCTACACAACACTGTCATAGAGCTACACAACACTGTTAGAGCTATATAACACTGTCATAGAGCTACACAACACTGTCATAGGGCTACACAACACTGCCATAGGGCTACACAACAATGTCATAGGGCTACATAGCACTGTCATAGGGCTACATAACACTGTTAGAGCTATATAACACTGTCATAGAGCTACACAACACTGTCATAGGGCTACACAACACTGTCATAGGGCTACACAACACTGCCATAGGGCTACACAACACTGCCATAGGGCTACATAGCACTGTCATAGGGCTACACAACAATGTCATAGAGCTACACAACACTGTCATAGAGCTACACAACACTGTCATAGGGCTACACAACACTGTCATAGGGCTACACAACACTGTCATAGAGCTACACAACACTGTCATAGGGCTACACAACACTGCCATAGGGCTACACAACACTGCCATAGGGCTACACAACAATGTCATAGGGCTACACAACACTGTCATAGAGCTACACAACACTGTCATAGGGCTACACAACACTGTCATAGAGCTACACAACACTGTCATAGGGCTACACAACACTGCCATAGGGCTACACAACACTGTCATAGGGCTACACAACACTCATAGGGCTACACAACACTGTCATAGGGCTACACAACACCGTCACAGAGCTACACAACACTGTCATAGGGCTACACAACACTGCCATAGAGCTACACAACACTGTCATAGGGCTACACAACACTGTCATAGGGCTACACAACACTGTCATAGGGCTACACAACACTGCCATAGAGCTACACAACACTGCCATAGGGCTACACAACACTGCCATAGGGCTACACAACACTGTCATAGGGTTACACAACACTGTCATAGAGCTACACAACACTGTCATAGGGCTACACAACACTGCCATAGGGCTACACAACACTGTCATAGGGCTACACAACACTCATAGGGCTACACAACACTGTCATAGGGCTACACAACACTGCCATAGAGCTACACAACACTGTCATAGGGCTACACAACACTGTCATAGGGCTACACAACACTGCCATAGAGCTACACAACACTGTCATAGGGCTACACAACACTGTCATAGGGCTACACAACACTGTCATAGGGCTACACAACACTGCCATAGAGCTACACAACACTGTCATAGGGCTACACAACACTGCCATAGGGCTACACAACACTGTCATAGGGCTACACAACACTGTCATAGGGCTACACAACACTGTCATGGACCTCGGCGTTAATCTGGACCCTGATCTCTCTTTTGATGAACACATCAAGACTGTTTGAAGGACAGATTTTTTGTAACATGGCAAAAATCAGAAACTTTTTGTCCAAAAATTATGGGGAAAATTAGATTAGACTACTGCAATGCTCTACTTTCCAACTATTTTACTCCAGTGCTAGCCTCTCTACACTGGCTTCCTGTTAAGGCAAGGGCTAATTTCAAGGTTTTACTGCTAACCTACAAAGCATCACATGGGCTTGCTCCTACCTATCGTTACGATTTGGTCCTGCCGTACATACCTACACGTACGCTATGGTCACAAGACGCAGGCCTCCTTACTGTCCCTAGAATTTCTAAGCAAACAGCTGGAGGCAGGGCTTTCTCCTATAGAGCTCCATTTCTATGGAATGGTCTGCCTATCCATGTGAGACTCAGATTCGGTCTCGACCTGTAAGTCTTTACTTTTTATGAAGACTCATCTCTTCAGTAGGTCCTATGATTGAATGTAGTCTGGTCCAGGGATGCGAAGGTGAACGGAAAGGCACTGGAGCAACGAACCGCCCTTGTCTCTGCCTGGCTGGTTCCCCTCTCTCCGCTGGGATTTTTTGCCTCTGACCCTATTACGGGGGCTGAGTCACTGGCTTACTGGTGCTCTTCCATGCTGTCCCTAGGAGGGTTGCATCATTTGAGTCACTGACTCCTTGCTGTCCCCAGTCCACCTGGTCGTGCTGCTGCTCCAATTTCAACTGTTCTGCCTGCCGCTATGGAACCCTGACCTGTTCACCGGATGTGCTACCTGTCCCAGACCTACTGTTTTTGACTCCCTCTCTGTACCGCACCTGCTGTCTCTAACTCTGAATGCTCAGCTATGAAAAGCCAACTGACATTTATTCCTGAGATGCTGACCTGTTGCACCCTCTACAACCACTGTGATTATTATTATTATTATTATTATTTGACCCTGCTGGTCATTGATGAACGTTTGAACATGTTCTGTTATAATCTCAATCCAGCACAGCCAGAAGAGGACTGGCCACCACTCAGAGCCTGGTTCCTCTCTAGGTTTCTTCCTAGGTTCCAGCCTTTCTAGGGAGTTTTTCCGAGCCACCGTGCTTCTACATCGCTTGCTGTTCGGGGTTTTAGGCTGGATTTCTGTATAGCACTTTGTAACATCACTGCTGATGTAGAAAGGGCTTTATCAATACATGTGATTAAAGAACAACATACCTGTTTGAGGAGCCCCCAGGGTGGTTTGAAAGAAGAGCATCAGTACAGTTATCCTGGTGGTTGTCATGGTCCCAGGAGGGTGGTGATTGACATACGGAGCTCCTACAGCAGAGTGTTCTGTACGACTGGGTCTGCTATTTAAGAACCAGGAAATTCTCTGGTCACATGACATATTTTTTTTCTTTCCCTGTCAACGGATGTTGTTGAGACATTTCAACACTTTTCTAGTGAATGGGGAGGTGCACTGACACCCTCGGTCAGCCAAAATGTACTCACTAAGTCACGGTTTACGATTCGCAGAAAACACTGTGTGGTGTATTTTACGCAGATCACAAGTCATGAGACAATAGTCAATGTCTGAGACCAGGATGGCATCCTAATCCGATATAGAACCCTGTGTGCCCTGGTTAAAAGTAGTGCACTACAAAAGGGCCCTAGTTAAAAGTAGTGCACTACAAAAGGGCCCTGGTTAAAAGTAGTGCACTACAAAAGGGCCCTGGTTGAAAGTAGTGCACTACAAAGGGAATAGGGTGCCATTTAGGATGTAAATCACTAACCAATGTCTGTTCATCCCAACAGGTTAGATGGTTATTACAACAATGTAAAGTAGGCCACAGGCTAACGGCTAGCTGTCAGACTACATGGCTAACGGCTAGCTGTTAGACTATACCTGGCTAACGGCTAGCTTGCAGCCTATACCTGTCTAACGGCTAGCTGGCACCTTATACCTGGCTAACGGCTAGCTGTCAGACTATACCTAGCTAACGGCTAGCTGTCAGACTACCTGGCTAACGGCTAGCTGTCAGACTGTACCTAGCTAACGGCTAGCTGTCAGACTACCTGGCTAACGGCTAGCTGTCAGACTACCTGGCTAACGGCTAGCTGTCACCTTATTCCTGGCTAACGGCTAGCTGTCAGACTATACCTGGCTAACGGCTAGCTGTCAGACTACCTGGTTAACGGCTACCTGTCAGACTACCTGGCTAACGACTAGCTGTCAGACTACCTGGCTAACGGCTAGCTGTCAGACTATACCTGGCTAACGGCTAGCTGTCACCTTATACCTGGCTAACGGCTAGCTGTCAGACTACCTGGCTAACGGCTAGCTGTCAGACTACCTGGCTAACGGCTAGCTGTCAGACTATACCTGGCTAACGGCTAGCTGTCAGACTATACCTGGCTAACGGCTAGCTGTCACCTTATACCTGGCTAACGGCTAGCTGTCAGACTATACCTGGCTAACGGCTAGCTGTCAGACTACCTGGCTAACGGCTAGCTGTCAGACTATACCTGTCTAACGGCTAGCTGTCACCTTATACCTGGCTAACGGATAGCTGTCAGACTATTCCTGGCTAACGGCTAGCTGTCAGACTATACCTGTCTAACGGCTAGCTTGCAGCCTATACCTGTCTAATGGCTAGCTGTCTGTTTAATAATTACCCCTCTTTCAGGAACACACACTTGACCCTGACCCCAGGGAGTGAAACTACTGTGCTGTGAATATATTTCTTGCGAATGCTCTGATTCATCCTTGAGCAGACAGAAAGAGAGGAATGTGTGTGTGAGAAAGAAGAAGTGGTACCATGGGGCCCCAGGGAGCTATTGCCTTCACTACCCTGCACCCTCGAAGACGGGAAGGACAGAGGGGATGTGATTCACCAGAACACAGGAAGCAACTGGCTGAGTGCCAAGGAGGACAAAGACCAGCTAGGTCTACTATCCTACTGGAAGCTATAGACCTACAGCTACGTCTACTATCCTACTGGAACCTATAGACTTACAGCTAGGTCTACTATCCTACTGGAACCTATAGACCTACAGCTGGGTCTACTATCCTACTGGAACCTATAGACCAGAAGGGTCTACTATCCTACTGGAACCTATAGACCTACAGATAGGTCTACTATCCTACTGGAACCTATAGACCTACAGCTAGGTCTGCTATCCTACTGGAACCTATAGACCAGAAGGGTCTACTATCCTACTGGAACCTATAGACCTACTGCTAGGTCTGCTATCCTACTGGAACCTATAGACCTACTGCTAGGTCTACTATCCTACTGGAACCTATAGACCTACAGCTAGGTCTAGTATCCTACTGGAACCTATAGACCTACAGCTAGGTCTACTATCCTACTGGAACCTATAGACCTATAGCTAGGTCTACTATCCTACTGGAACCTATAGACCTACAGCTAGGTCTACTATCCTACTGGAACATATAGACCAGCAGGGTCTACTATCCTACTGGAACCTATAGACCTACAGCTAGGTCTGCTATCCTACTGGAACCTATAGACCTACAGCTAGGTCTGCTATCCTACTGGAACATATAGACCAGCAGGGTCTACTATCCTACTGGAACCTATAGACCTACAGCTAGGTCTACTATCCTACTGGAACCTATAGACCTACAGCTGGGTCTACTATCCTACTGGAACCTATAGACCTACAGCTAGGTCTGCTATCCTACTGGAACATATAGACCAGCAGGGTCTACTATCCTACTGGAACCTATAGACCTACAGCTAGGTCTACTATCCTACTGGAACCTATAGACCTACAGCTAGGTCTACTATCCTACTGGAACCTATAGACCTACAGCTAGGTCTACTATCCTACTGGAACCTATAGACCTACAGCTAGGTCTACTATCCTACTGGAATCTATAGACCTACAGCTAGGTCTACTATCCTACTGGACCCTATAGACCAGCTAGGTCTACTATCCTACTGGAACCTATAGACCTACAGCTGGGTCTACTATCCTACTGGAACCTATAGACCAGCTAGGTCTACTATCCTACTGGAACCTATAAACCAGCTAGGTCTACTATCCTACTGGAACCTATAGACCAGCTAGGTCTACTATCCTACTGGAATCTATAGACCTACAGCTAGGTCTACTATCCTACTGGACCCTATAGACCAGCAGGGTCTACTATCCTACTGGAACCTATAGACCTACAGCTGGGTCTACTATCCTACTGGAACCTATAGACCAGCTAGGTCTACTATCCTACTGGAACCTATAAACCAGCTAGGTCTACTATCCTACTGGAACCTATAGACCAGCTAGGTCTACTATCCTACTGGAATCTATAGACCTACAGCTAGGTCTACTATCCTACTGGACCCTATAGACCAGCAGGGTCTACTATCCTACTGGAACCTATAGACCTACAGCTGGGTCTACTATCCTACTGGAACCTATAGACCAGCTAGGTCTACTATCCTACTGGAACCTATAAACCAGCTAGGTCTACTATCCTACTGGAACCTATAGACCAGCAGGGTCTACTATCCTACTCAGTTTGTACTGGACCCTGCTGGTCTATAGGTCCCAGTAGGATAGTACACCCAGCTGTAGGTCTATAGGTTCCAGTAGGACAGCAGGGTCCAGTAGGATAGTAGACCTAGCTGGTTTATAGGTTCCAGTAGGATAGCAGACCTAGCAGTAGGTCTATAGGTTCCAGTAGGATAGTAGACCCTTCTGGTCTATAGGTTCCAGTAGGATAGTAGACCTAGCTGTAGGTCTATAGGTTCCAGTAGGATAGTAGACCTAGCTGGTCTATAGGTTCCAGTAGGATAGTAGACCCAGCTGTAGGTCTATAGGTTCCAGTAGGATAGTAGACCCTTCTGGTCTATAGGTTCCAGTAGGATAGCAGACCTAGCTGTAGGTATATAGGTTCCAGTAGGATAGTAGACCTAGCTGGTTTATAGGTTCCAGTAGGATAGTAGACCTAGCTGGTCTATAGGTTCCAGTAGGATAGTAGACCCAGCTGTAGGTATATAGGTTCCAGTAGGATAGTAGACCTAGCTATAGGTCTATAGGTTCCAGTAGGATAGTAGACCCAGCTGTTGGTCTATAGGTTCCAGTAGGATAGTAGACCTAGCTGTAGGTCTATAGGTTCCAGTAGGATAGTAGACCTAGCTGGTTTATAGGTTCCAGTAGGATAGTAGACATAGCTGGTCTATAGGTTCCAGTAGGATAGTAGGATAGTTGACCCAGCTGTAGGTCTATAGGTTCCAGTAGGATAGTAGGATAGTAGACCTAGCTGGTTTATAGGTTCCAGTAGGATAGCAGACCTAGCAGTAGGTCTATAGGTTCCAGTAGGATAGTTGACGTAGCTGGTTTATAGGTTCCAGTAGGATAGTAGACCCAGCTGTAGGTCTATAGGTTCCAGTAGGATAGTAGGATAGTAGACCTAGCTGGCCTATAGGGTCCAGTAGGATAGCAGACCTAGCAGTAGGTCTATAGGTTCCAGTAGGATAGTAGACCCTGCTGGTCTATAGGTTCCAGTAGGATAGTAGACCGTGCTGGTCTATAGATTCCAGTAGGATAGTAGACCTAGCTGGTCTATAGGTTCCAGTAGGATAGTAGGATAGTTGACCCAGCTGTAGGTCTATAGGTTCCAGTAGGATAGTAGGATAGTAGACCTAGCTGGTTTATAGGTTCCAGTAGGATAGCAGACCTAGCAGTAGGTCTATAGGTTCCAGTAGGATAGTTGACGTAGCTGGTTTATAGGTTCCAGTAGGATAGTAGACCCAGCTGTAGGTCTATAGGTTCCAGTAGGATAGTAGACCCAGCTGTAGGTCTATAGGTTCCAGTAGGATAGTAGACCTAGCTGGTCTATAGGTTCCAGTAGGATAGTAGACCTAGCTGTAGGTCTATAGGTTCCAGTAGGATAGTAGACCTAGCTGGTCTATAGGTTCCAGTAGGATAGCAGACCTAGCTGTAGGTCTATAGGTTCCAGTAGGATAGTAGACCTAGCTGGTCTATAGGTTCCAGTAGGATAGTAGACCCTTCTGGTCTATAGGTTCCAGTAGGATAGCAGACCTAGCTGTAGGTCTATAGATTCCAGTAGGATAGTAGACCTAGCTGGTCTATAGGTTCCAGTAGGATAGTAGACCTAGCTGGTCTATAGGTTCCAGTAGGATAGCAGACCTAGCTAGTCTATAGGTTCCAGTAGGATAGTAGACCTAGCTGTAGGTCTATAGGTTCCAGTAGGATAGCAGGGTCCAGTACAAACCCCCTTTAGGAACACGGACTTTGACTTGAGCTTTATACTTTAATACTATCTAAGAACTTGTCCTCAAAGGCCAACCAAGTTTTCAGGTGTGTTAAGACGTTGTAACGTGGCTCATATAGCAAGGATCGCTACAGTATTAAAAACAGCAATGAAATGAAGGACAACAGCAATGGAAACTTAGCCAGGACTATCAACCATCTTGTCATGTGTTTGTTCTGAGTCTATATGGCTAGAGCAAAGACAATAACACAGGATGAGTAACAGCAGGGCATTTGCTTCAATGGATAGAGTGATAGAGTGGTATTGATTCATTGATAGAGTGGTATTGATTCATTGATAGAGTGGTATTGATTCATTGATAGATTGGTATTGATTCATTGATAGAGTGGTATTGATTCATTGATAGAGTGGTATTGATTCATTGATAGAGTGGTATTGATTCATTGATAGGGTGGTATTGATTCATTGATAGATTGGTATTGATTCATTGATAGATTGGTATTGATTCCTTGATAGAGTGGTATTGATTCATTGATAGAGTGATAGATTGGTATTGATTAATTGATAGAGTGGTAGATTGGTATTGATTCATTGATAGAGTGGTATTGATTCATTGATAGATTGGGATTGATTTATTGATAGAGTGGTATTGATTCATTGATAGAGTGGTATTGATTCATTGATAGAGTGGTATTGATTCATTGATAGAGTGATAGATTGGTATTGATTAATTGATAGATTGGTATTGATTCATTGATAGATTGGTATTGATTCATTGATAGAGTGGTATTGATTCATTGATAGAGTGATAGAGTGGTATTGATTCATTGATAGTGATAGAGTGGTATTGATTCATTGATATAGTGATAGAGTGGTATTGATTCATTGATAGAGTGGTAGATTGGTATTGATTCATTGATAGAGTGGTATTGATTCATTGATAGAGTGATATTAATTCATTGATAGAGTGGTATTGATTCATTGATAGAGTGGTATTGATTCATTGATAGATTGGTATTGATTCATTGATAGAGTGATATTGATTCATTGATAGAGTGATAGATTGGTATTGATTAATTGATAGAGTGGTATTGATTCATTGATAGAGTGATAGATTGGTATTGATTAATTGATAGATTGGTATTGATTCATTGATAGATTGGTATTGATTCATTGATAGAGTGGTATTGATTCATTGATAGAGTGGTATTGATTCATTGATAGATTGGTATTGATTCATTGATAGAGTGATAGATTGGTCCCGTGTGGCTCAATTGGTAGAGCATGGCACTTGCAACGCCAGGGTTGTGGGTTCATTCCCCACGGGGGGACCAGGATGAATATGTATGAACTTTCCAATTTGTAAGTCGCTCTGGATAAGAGCGTCTGCTAAATGACTTAAATGTAATGCAAATGTACTGATTCATTGCTTCAACGCTTACGCTGCACAAAGACAGAGCTGCATTATCATCAAAACCACAGTTGGGCAACATTCAGGCAGACACAATTCTAAGAACAACCAATAACACAGGGGACCCCACCCACCCAGCAGAGAAATTCAGAGGAAATGCATAAAGCTCTGTCATCTATCAGAATCACTATCCTGTAAGTTTCGTCTGATTTCCCACTGCATTATTGGTTGTTCTGAGAATTCTGTCTGCCTGAATGTTGCTTAACTGTGACAAGGACGATGATGCAGCTCTGTCTTTGTGCATCGTAAGCGTTGCGGTGGACACATAACATCAGTACTGGAGACATAACAGTAGGTAGAGTAGAGGACAGCTAACCTGACTGATACCTCTAAGTCAGTAGGTAGAGGACAGCTAACCTGACTGATACGTCTAAGTCAGTAGGTAGAGGACAGCTAACCTGACTGATACCTCTAAGTCAGTAGGTAGAGGACAGCTAACCTGACTGATACCTCTAAGTCAGTAGGTAGAGGACAGCTAACCTGACTGATACCTCTAAGTCAGTAGGTAAAGTAGAGACAGCTAACCTGACTGATACCTCTAAGTCAGTAGGTAAAGTAGAGGACAGCTAACCTGACTGATACCTCTAAGTCAGTAGGTAAAGTAGAGGACAGCTAACCTGGCTGATACCTCTAAGCCAGTAGGTAAAGGACAGCTAACCTGACTGATACCTCTAAGCCAGTAGGTAAAGTAGAGGACAGCTAACCTGACTGATACCTCTAAGTCAGTAGGTAAAGTAGAGGACAGCTAACCTGACTGATACCTCTAAGCCAGTAGGTAGAGGACAGCTAACCTGACTGATACCTCTAAGCCAGTAGGTAGAGGACAGCTAACCTGACTGATACCTCTAAGCCAGTAGGTAAAGGACAGCTAACCTGACTGATACCTCTAAGCCAGTAGGTAAAGTAGAGGACAGCTAACCTGACTGATACCTCTAAGTCAGTAGGTAGAGGACAGCTAACCTGACTGATACCTCTAAGCCAGCAGGTAAAGTAGAGGACAGCTAACCTGACTGATACCTCTAAGCCAGTAGGTAAAGTAGAGGACAGCTAACCTGACTGATACCTCTAAGCCAGTAGGTAAAGTAGAGGACAGCTAACCTGACTGATACCTCTAAGTCAGTAGGTAGAGGACAGCTAACCTGACTGATACCTCTAAGCCAGTAGGTAAAGTAGAGTACAGCTAACCTGACTGATACCTCTAAGCCAGTAGGTAAAGTAGAGGACAGCTAACCTGACTGATACCTCTAAGCCAGTAGGTAGAGGACAGCTAACCTGACTGATACCTCTAAGTCAGTAGGTAGAGGACAGCTAACCTGACTGATACCTCTAAGTCACTAAGTAAAGTAGAGGACAGCTAACCTGACTGGTACCTCTAAGTCAGTAGGTAGAGGACAGCTAACCTGACTGGTACCTCTAAGTCAGTAGGTAAAGTAGAGGACAGCTAACCTGACTCATACCTCTAAGCCAGTAGGTAGAGGACAGCTAACCTGACTGGTACCTCTAAGTCAGTAGGTAGAGGACAGCTAACCTGGCTGATACCTCTAAGCCAGTAGGTAAAGTAGAGGACAGCTAACCTGACCTATACCTCTAAGTCAGTAGGTAAAGTAGAGGACAGCTAACCTGGCTGATACCTCTAAGCCAGTAGGTAGAGGACAGCTAACCTGACTGATACCTCTAAGTCAGTAGGTAAAGTAGAGGACAGCTAACCTGACTGATACCTCTAAGACAGTAGGTAGAGGACAGCTAACCTGACTGATACCTCTAAGCCAGTAGGTAGAGGACAGCTAACCTGACTGATACCTCTAAGCCAGTAGGTAGAGGACAGCTAACCTGACTGATACCTCTAAGCCAGTAGGTAGAGGACAGCTAACCTGACTGATACCTCTAAGCCAGTAGGTAGAGGACAGCTAACCTGACTGATACCTCTAAGTCACTAAGTAGAGGACAGCTAACCTGACTGGTACCTCTAAGTCAGTAGGTAGAGGACAGCTAACCTGGCTGATACCTCTAAGCCAGTAGGTAAAGTAGAGGACAGCTAACCTGACTGACACCTCTAAGTCAGTAGGTAAAGTAGAGGACAGCTAACCTGACTCATACCTCTAAGTCAGTAGGTAAAGGACAGCTAACCTGACTGATACCTCTAAGCCAGTAGGTAGAGGACAGCTAACCTGACTGATACCTCTAAGTCAGTAGGTAAAGTAGAGGACAGCTAACCTGACTGATACCTCTAAGACAGTAGGTAGAGGACAGCTAACCTGACTGATACCTCTAAGTCACTAAGTAAAGTAGAGGACAGCTAACCTGGCTGATACCTCTAAGCCAGTAGGTAAAGTAGAGGACAGCTAACCTGGCTGATACCTCTAAGCCAGTAGGTAAAGTAGAGGACAGCTAACCTGACTGATACCTCTAAGTCAGTAAGTAAAGTAGAGGACAGCTAACCTGACTGATACCTCTAAGCCAGTAGGTAAAGTAGAGGACAGCTAACCTGACCTATACCTCTAAGTCAGTAGGTAAAGTAGAGGACAGCTAACCTGGCTGATACCTCTAAGCCAGTAGGTAGAGGACAGCTAACCTAACTGATACCTCTAAGTCAGTAGGTAAAGTAGAGGACAGCTAACCTGACTGATACCTCTAAGACAGTAGGTAGAGGACAGCTAACCTGACTGATACCTCTAAGCCAGTAGGTAGAGGACAGCTAACCTGACTGATACCTCTAAGCCAGTAGGTAGAGGACAGCTAACCTGACTGATACCTCTAAGTCACTAAGTAGAGGACAGCTAACCTGACTGGTACCTCTAAGTCAGTAGGTAAAGTAGAGGACAGCTAACCTGACTGATACCTCTAAGTCAGTAGGTAAAGTAGAGGACAGCTAACCTGACTGATACCTCTAAGACAGTAGGTAGAGGACAGCTAACCTGGCTGATACCTCTAAGCCAGTAGGTAAAGTAGAGGACAGCTAACCTGACTGATACCTCTAAGTCAGTAGGTAAAGTAGAGGACAGCTAACCTGACTGATACCTCTAAGACAGTAGGTAGAGGACAGCTAACCTGACTGATACCTCTAAGCCAGTAGGTAGAGGACAGCTAACCTGACATACCTCTAAGCCAGTAGGTAGAGGACAGCTAACCTGACTGATACCTCTAAGCCACTAGGTAAAGTAGAGGACAGCTAACCTGACTGATATCTCTAAGCCAGTAGGTAAAGTAGAGGACAGCTAACCTGGCTGATACCTCTAAGCCAGTAGGTAGAGGACAGCTAACCTGACTGATACCTCTAAGTCAGTAGGTAAAGTAGAGGACAGCTAAACTGACTGATACCTCTAAGCCAGTAGGTAGAGTAGAGGACAGCTAACCTGACTGATACCTCTAAGCCAGTAGGTAGAGTAGAGGACAGCTAACCTGATTGATACCTCTAAGCCAGTAGGAAAAGGACAGCTAACCTGACTGATACCTCTAAGCCAGTAGGTAGAGGACAGCTAACCTGACTGATACCTCTAAGCCAGTAGGTAGAGGACATCTAACCTGACTGATATCTCTAAGCCAGTAGGTAGAGGACAGCTAACCTGACTGATACCTCTAAGCCAGTAGGTAGAGGACAGCTAACCTGACTGATACCTCTAAGCCAGTAGGTAAAGTAGAGGACAGCTAACCTGACTGATACCTCTAAGCCAGTAGGTAAAGTAGAGGACAGCTAACCTGGCTGATACCTCTAAGCCAGTAGGTAGAGGACAGCTAACCTGACTGATACCTCTAAGCCAGTAGGTAAAGTAGAGGACAGCTAACCTGACTGATACCTCTAAGCCAGTAGGTAGAGGACAGCTAACCTGACTGATACCTCTAAGTCAGTAGGTAGAGGACAGCTAACCTGACTGATACCTCTAAGTCAGTAGGTAAAGTAGAGGACAGCTAACCTGACTGATACCTCTAAGTCAGTAGGTAGAGGACAGCTAACCTGGCTGATACCTCTAAGCCAGTAGGTAGAGGAGAGCTAACCTGGCTGATACCTCTAAGCCAGTAGGTAGAGGACAGCTAACCTGACTGATACCTCTAAGCCAGTAGGTAGAGGACATCTGACCTGACTGATATCTCTAAGTCAGTAGGTAAAGTAGAGGACAGCTAACCTGAGTGATACCTCTAAGCCAGTAGGTAAAGTAGAGGACAGCTAACCTGACTGATACCTCTAAGCCACTAGGTAAAGTAGAGGACAGCTAACCTGACTGATACCTCTAAGCCAGTAGGTAAAGTAGAGGACAGCTAACCTGGCTGATACCTCTAAGCCAGTAGGTAGAGGACAGCTAACCTGAGTGATACCTCTAAGTCAGTAGGTAGAGGACAGCTAACCTGGCTGATACCTCTAAGTTAGCTTTGGGATACAACATTGAGAGTGTGTGTATTGGTTGGACACCGTTCTGGCAACGGAAAGTATCCCTCCCAAAATATAGCCGGCTACACCAATAAAATGTTTCCTGCCAACAAAGGCGTAGGTATAATCTCTAAGAGCTCTTCTTGCCAGATGTAAAGTGAAATGTGTCCATCACTATCAAATCAAACAGATCAAGAGATGTAATTTGCCCGTTATAGCGCCACCGTGTGGTCGATGTGAATATGCTTGCATATGTTAATTCTTGACAGTGTTTGGAACATGCGTACCAAGTTTTGTTACAATACCAATATCCATGACTGATTTATATGCATTTATGTGCCAGGTCACGCCAATCTGAATGTTCATTGGTCAATATTGTTGTAGGTCTGGAAAATGTTGAGGCACATTGGTCCATAGATGCTATATTGGTATTTATGGGGTATTTTATTAGGATCTCCATTAGCTGTTGCAGAAGCAGCAGCTACTCTTCCTGGGGTTCCACACAAAACATGACACATAATACAGAATGACATAATACAAAACATTAATAGACAAGAACAGTTCAAGGACAGAACTACATACATTTTGTAAAAGGCACACGCAGCCTACATATCAATACACACACACAAACTATCTAGGTCAAATAGGGGAGAGGCGTTGTGCCGCGAGGTCTTGCTTTATCTGTTTTCTGAAACCAGGTTTGCTGTTTATCTGAGATGGAAGGAAGTTCCATGCAAAAAAAAGGGCTCTATACTTTTTTTGTTTAACTTTTATTTAACTTGGCAAGTCAGTTAAGAACAAATTCTTATTTTTAATGACGACCTAGGAACAGTGGGTTAACTGCCCTTTTCAGGGGCAGAATGACAGTTTTTTCCTTGGCAGCTCGGGGATTCGATCTAGCAACCTTTCGGTTACTGGCCCAAAGCTCTAATCACTAGGCTACCTGCCACCCCAGCATATAATACAGTACGCTTTCTTTAATTTGTTCTGGATTTAGGGACTGTGAAAAGACCCCTGGTGGCATGTCTGGTGTGGTAAATGTGTGTGTCAGAGCTGTGTGTAAGTTGACTATGCAAACAATTTGGGATTTTCAACACATTAATGTTTCTTATAAAAAGAAGAAGTGATACAGTCAGTCTCTCCTCAACTCTTAGCCAAGAGAGACTGGCATGAATAGTATTTATATTAGCCCTCTGATTACAATGAAGAGCAGAATGTGCCGCTCTGTTCTGGGCCAGCTGCAGCTTAACTAGGTCTTTCCTTGCAGCACTGGACCACACAACTGGACAATAATCAAGATCTGACAAAATTAGAGCCTGCAGAACTTGCTTTCTGGAGTGTGGTGTCAAAAAAGCAGAGCATCTCTTTATTACGTCTAGACCTCTCTCCATCTTTACAACCATTGAATCTAAACTCAGCAAAAAAAGAAACGTCCTCTCACTGTCAACTATGTTTATTTTCAGCAAACTTAACATGTGTAAATATTACGTTCCTCTCAAGTTCTTGGCTCTTTCCAGAACAGCTACCTTGTCCTTGAACCTCAGGAACTTGACCACTATCGGCCTGGGCCTGTCACCTGGGCCGGTGGTGGGTCTTCCAGTCCTGTGGGCGCACTCCACCTCAATCTTCCTGTGGTCCATCTTCAATTTCTCAGAGATCATTTCCCTCACTTTGTGCTCAGACTCCACCCAGGTCTCATGTGGAGATTCTGCAATTCCGTCCACAACCATGTTGTTTCTCCTTGATTGTCCCTCGAGATCTAGACTAGTCTTGATTTATCTGTCATTGTTATCATGGATTCACACACAGAACTGATGTCCTCTCTCAATGACTTACAGATTACTGTCATCTTGCCGTTTTCCTGTTGAAACTCATCTAGCTGACCCTGTGAGAACTGCAAACTGTTCTTCAGGTCCTGGACCTCTCTGGTCAGGTCGTCCATTCTTTTATTAGTAGAATCCACCAGTATTGTTCTTCAGGTCCTGGACCTCTCTGGTCAGGTCGTCCATTCTTTTATTAGTAGAATCCACCAGTATTGTTCTTCAGGTCCTGGACCTCTCTGGTCAGGTCGTCCATTATTTTATTAGTAGAATCCACCAGAATTGTTCTTCAGGTCCGGGACCACTCTGGTCAGGTCCTCCATTCTTTTATTAGTTGACTCCACCAGTATTTGGACAAAACACTTGAAACTATTTTCTTGTTGTAACAACTGCTTGTAGGTCTCTTTTTGTTCATTTAAAAGATCCTTCACCTTTGATAGAGAGACACGACTGTCCTCAACGGTACTCCCACCAGCTTTGGTCTTTGTCATGGTAGCTAGCAACGTAGGTGCACGAAATCTAAGGAAGTCTCTAGATTTGTGCTCGCCTGAAGTAGAGTATCTCATGATAAGCTGTAGACCACACTAGTTGCCAAGAGAGTTTTCATACTTTTCGTGGCTGTTTATTTACCACCACAGACGGATGCCGGCACTAAGACCGCACTCAGTCAGCTGTATAAGGAAATAAACAAACAGGAAACCGCTAACCCAGAGGTGGCGCTCCTAGTGGCCGGGGACATTAATGCAGAGAAACAAATCAGTTTTACCTAATTTCTATTTGCATGTTAAATGTGCAACCAGAGGGGAAAACAATCTAGATCACACAGAGACGCATAAATGTCTGCCCAGAAGCACGAGATTTAACTTCACTCAACTTTGAGTTCTCTCCTTTGAGACTGTCAACGTTTCACTCTACTGCTCAAATCAACACAATATTAGGCACTTTCTATGTAACATACCGAAACAAAAACTAACTGTGCAAAGAAATGTTCTTGTAGGCAGAGCACATTGGAGTAGGATTCCATTGACAGGAAGGACTCAGCCTGGACTCTACACAGACCGGTGCCCCATAACCAATCAGAGCTGCAGTAGGCCTATATGCAAATAGCCATTGCCATATATGGATCTGTGCCGTTCACTGTGTTTATGCTACAGTACGAGCGGTCGGGAGTAGATGCTCTTGTTCTGAGATCAAAGTGAGAGCTACATGTAGCCACCTGTGTATGTTTTGCTAGTTAGCTAGTTATTAGCCCAGTTATAGCTACTTTCTAGTCAACAATGGGGGAGGGGTTGCTTCCTACGAAAGTACAAAATGTCTGCATTTCTAGCCACCTTTGAAAAGCCAGTCAGGTAAAGAGCTTTTTTATGTCTTAAAGGGGCGGTGTTGTATTTTGAGAGAGACTTGAATTAGCTAGATAGCCAATAGGCAGGGCGTAGCATAATTTGTCTGATTCTATGTAATAATTGTACGGGGATAATAATGAATTTTATTTTCTAAAAGTGTTTTTTTGCATCAAACAACACATTCAGTCACCACCTTGTCTGAAGGACAAGTGGATAAACAGGTTAATGTCAAGTCCTGCATGTGTTTTTCAAAGGTCTCATGGAATGTAGGCCTATATTGAACACCACATATTGGCTGCTACTGTAGGCTGAATGATAGAACAGCTACTTCCATGTTAAAATGTTATGGAATTATTTTTTCTCCATTGTTTTTGATGGAAGGCCACTCTAGTCCGCCTACATTATGGGCCACAGGATCAAATAATAATCACGGTGGTTGTAGAGGGTGCAACAGGTCAGTACCTCAGGAGTAAATGTCAGTTGGCTTTTCACAGCCGATCATTCACAGTTAGAGACAGCAGTTCCGGTAGAGAGAGTCAAAAACAGCAGTTCCGGGACAAGGTAGCAAGTCTGGTGAAACAAGTCAGGGTTCCATAGCCGCAGGCAGAACAGTTGAAACTGGAGCAGCAGCATGACCAGGTGGACTGGGTACAGCAAGGCCAGGTAGTCCTGAGGCATGGTCCTAGGGCTTAGGTCCTTCAGGAGGGGAGGGAGCATACTTAAAATTCACACAGGACACCGGATAAGACAGGAGAAGTACACCAGATATAACAGACAGTCTATGTGCCTGGGGGCTGGAGTCAATTGCAGCGTAGATACTGGAGGCTGAGACTGAAGCACAACGAGAGGACCAGGCCATTGGAGAAGTCATCCGTTTGAAAGAAGACAACAGGACACTTGACAATGACACACAAGGAACAGCAAATGGGTTTACAGGGAAATTACTACATGAGTAAACTTCACTTGGAAGATGGATTACTGTATTGAAGGACAGGTGAGAAAGGACAGCTTGTTCTCCCTGGTAAGTACTGTACGGAAGCATCTACATGATGACATTTGCTACAGAACGAGTGCTCAACCTCGCGAGGGAACGATTTTACTGGCCATTTATGAAAATAAAGATATATTCCTCTGTCACGAGATGTCCTTGTATAAAACAAAAATAAACCAGTTACCCACGTCCAAGCTCCCATGGGAAACATCAAGTCTAGCTTTCCCCGAGAGCTTGTCTGTATTGATTACCTGCAACAGGAAACCAGCCAAGGTGTCTGCGAGTATATCCTAGTAGTGGTAGATAATTTTACAAGATTCGCTCAGGCTTACCCCACAAAAGAACAAGTCCGGATGGGTCCGGCCGAACGCATCTTTAATGATTTCATCCCGAGGTTTGATTACCCGTCAAAGTTACATCATGACCAAAATGAGCTCTTCAGAAAATCTCCAGAAGCTTTCAGGTGTTGGTCATTTCTAGAACGTCTCCTCTACCCCTCGCAAGGCAACCCCGCCGAGAGGTTTAACAGGACATTACAGATGTTATGGGTAACGGGATGGGTATTAAGTAGAAGTTATGGGTTACGGGACGGGTATTGAGTAGAAGTTATGGGTTACGGGATGGGTATTGAGTAGAAGGGCACTGGACGAGAAGGAAAGATGGTGCGTATAACTGCACTAGACATGAGTCTACAGGATTCTCTCCAGTCCTTCCCCATCCATGTTGACTTGCTGTTCAGGTTGATCACAGATGGAGAGACTATACTGACCCAGTCTCCCTGCTGTTCAGGTTGATCACAGATGGAGAGACTATACTGACCCAGTCTCCCTGCTGTTCAGGTTGATCACAGATAGAGAGACTATACTGACCCAGTCTCCCTGCTGTTCAGGTTGATCACAGATGGAGAGACTATACTGACCCAGTCTCCCTGCTGTTCAGGTTGATCACAGATGGAGAGACTATACTGACCCAGTCTCCCTGCTGTTCAGGTTGATCACAGATGGAGAGACTATACTGACCCAGTCTCCCTGCTGTTCAGGTTGATCACAGATGGAGAGACTATACTGACCCAGTCTCCCTGCTGTTCAGGTTGATCACAGATGGAGAGACTATACTGACCCAGTCTCCCTGCTGTTCAGGTTGATCACAGATGGAGAGACTATACTGACCCAGTCTCCCTGCTGTTCAGGTTGATCACAGATGGAGAGACTATACTGACCCAGTCTCCCTGCTGTTCAGGTTGATCACAGATGGAGAGACTATACTGACCCAGTCTCCCTGCTGTTCAGGTTGATCACAGATGGAGAGACTATACTGACCCAGTCTCCCTGCTGTTCAGGTTGATCACAGATGGAGAGACTATACTGACCCAGTCTCCCAGCTGTTCAGGTTGATCACAGATGGAGAGACTATACTGACCCAGTCTCCCAGTCTCCCTGCTGTTCAGGTTGATCACAGATGGAGAGACTATACTGACCCAGTCTCCCTGCTGTTCAGGTTGATCACAGATGGAGAGACTATACTGACCCAGTCTCCCTGCTGTTCAGGTTGATCACAGATGGAGAGACTATACTGACCCAGTCTCCCTGCTGTTCAGGTTGATCACAGATGGAGAGACTATACTGACCCAGTCTCCCTGCTGTTCAGGTTGATCACAGATGGAGAGACTATACTGACCCAGTCTCCCTGCTGTTCAGGTTGATCACAGATGGAGAGACTATACTGACCCAGTCTCCCTGCTGTTCAGGTTGATCACAGATGGAGAGACTATACTGACCCAGTCTCCCAGTCTCCCTGCTGTTCAGGTTGATCACAGATGGAGAGACTATACTGACCCAGTCTCCCTGCTGTTCAGGTTGATCACAGATGGAGAGACTATACTGACCCAGTCTCACTGCTGTTCAGGTTGATCACAGATGGAGAGACTATACTGACCCAGTCTCCCTGCTGTTCAGGTTGATCACAGATGGAGAGACTATACTGACCCAGTCTCCCTGCTGTTCAGGTTGATCACAGATGGAGAGACTATACTGACCCAGTCTCCCTGCTGTTCAGGTTGATCACAGATGGAGAGACTATACTGACCCAGTCTCCCAGCTGTTCAGGTTGATCACAGATGGAGAGACTATACTGACCCAGTCTCCCAGTCTCCCTGCTGTTCAGGTTGATCACAGATGGAGAGACTATACTGACCCAGTCTCCCTGCTGTTCAGGTTGATCACAGATGGAGAGACTATACTGACCCAGTCTCCCTGCTGTTCAGGTTGATCACAGATGGAGAGACTATACTGACCCAGTCTCCCTGCTGTTCAGGTTGATCACAGATGGAGAGACTATACTGACCCAGTCTCCCTGCTGTTCAGGTTGATCACAGATGGAGAGACTATACTGACCCAGTCTCCCTGCTGTTCAGGTTGATCACAGATGGAGAGACTATACTGACCCAGTCTCCCTGCTGTTCAGGTTGATCACAGATGGAGAGACTATACTGACCCAGTCTCCCAGTCTCCCTGCTGTTCAGGTTGATCACAGATGGAGAGACTATACTGACCCAGTCTCCCAGTCTCCCTGCTGTTCAGGTTGATCACAGATGGAGAGACTATACTGACCCAGTCTCCCTGCTGTTCAGGTTGATCACAGATGGAGAGACTATACTGACCCAGTCTCCCAGCTGTTCAGGTTGATCACAGATGGAGAGACTATACTGACCCAGTCTCCCAGCTGTTCAGGTCGATCACAGATGGAGAGACTATACTGACCCAGTCTCCCTGCTGTTCAGGTCGATCACAGATGGAGAGACTATACTGACCCAGTCTCCCTGCTGTTCAGGTCGATCACAGATGGAGAGACTATACTGACCCAGTCTCCCTGCTGTTCAGGTCGATCACAGATGGAGAGACTATACTGACCCAGTCTCCCTGCTGTTCAGGTTGATCACAGATGGAGAGACTATACTGACCCAGTCTCCCTGCTGTTCAGGTTGATCACAGATGGAGAGACTATACTGACCCAGTCTCCCTGCTGTTCAGGTTGATCACAGATGGAGAGACTATACTGACCCAGTCTCCCTGCTGTTCAGGTTGATCACAGATGGAGAGACTATACTGACCCAGTCTCCCTGCTGTTCAGGTTGATCACAGATGGAGAGACTATACTGACCCAGTCTCCCTGCTGTTCAGGTTGATCACAGATGGAGAGACTATACTGACCCAGTCTCCCTGCTGTTCAGGTTGATCACAGATGGAGAGACTATACTGACCCAGTCTCCCTGCTGTTCAGGTTGATCACAGATGGAGAGACTATACTGACCCAGTCTCCCTGCTGTTCAGGTTGATCACAGATGGAGAGACTATACTGACCCAGTCTCCCTGCTGTTCAGGTTGATCACAGATGGAGAGACTATACTAACCCAGTCTCCCTGCTGTTCAGGTTGATCACAGATGGAGAGACTATACTGACCCAGTCTCCCTGCTGTTCAGGTTGATCACAGATGGAGAGACTATACTGACCCAGTCTCCCTGCTGTTCAGGTTGATCACAGATGGAGAGACTATACTGACCCAGTCTCCCTGCTGTTCAGGTTGATCACAGATGGAGAGACTATACTGACCCAGTCTCCCTGCTGTTCAGGTTGATCACAGATGGAGAGACTATACTGACCCAGTCTCCCTGCTGTTCAGGTCGATCACAGATGGAGAGACTATACTGACCCAGTCTCCCTGCTGTTCAGGTCGATCACAGATGGAGAGACTATACTGACCCAGTCTCCCTGCTGTTCAGGTTGATCACAGATGGAGAGACTATACTGACCCAGTCTCCCTGCTGTTCAGGTTGATCACAGATGGAGAGACTATACTGAACAAAAATATAAAACGCAACAATTTCTTTCTTTTTTTACTGAGTTACAGTTCATACAAGGAAATCAATCAATTGAAAAAAAAACAATTTCACATTATAGATAACGGTAAAAAATAGGTATGGGGTGTGGAACAGAACCAGTCAGTATCTGGCGTGACCAACATTTACCTCGACATCTGGTGTGACCAACATTTACCTCGACATCTGGTGTGACCAACGTTTACCTCGACATCTGGTGTGACCAACGTTTACCTCGACATCTGGTGTGACCAACGTTTACCTCGACATCTGGTGTGACCAACATTTACCTCGACATCTGGTGTGACCAACGTTTAACTCGACATCTGGTGTGACCAACGTTTACCTCGACATCTGGTGTGACCAACATTTACCTCGACATCTGGTGTGACCAACGTTTACCTCGACATCTGGTGTGACCAACGTTTACCTCGACATCTGGTGTGACCAACGTTTACCTCGACATCTGGTGTGACCAACATTTAACTCGACATCTGGTGTGACCAACGTTTACCTCGACATCTGGTGTGACCAACGTTTACCTCGACATCTGGTGTGACCAACATTTAACTCGACATCTGGTGTGACCAACATTTAACTCGACATCTCCTCACAGAGTTGATCAGGATGTTGATTGTGACCAGTGGAATGTTGTCCCACTCCTCTTCAATGGCTGTGTGAAGTTGATGGATATTTAAAAATATATATATTTTACCTTTTTTTAACTAGACAAGTCAGTTAACCTAGGAAGAGTGGGTTAACTGCCTTGTTCAGGGGCAGAACGACAGATTTTTACCTTGTCAGTTCGGGGATTCAACCTTTCGGTTACAAGTCCAACGCTCTAACCACTAGGCTACCTGCTACCTGCAGGTATTGAGGGGAACTGGAACACGCTGTCGTACACCTCAATCCAGAGCATCCCAAACATGCTCAATGGATGACATGTCTGGTGAGTACGCAGGTCATGGAAGAACTGGGACAATTTCAGCTTTCAGGAATTGTGTCCAGATCCTTGCAACATGGGGATGTTCATGCAGCATTATCATGCTGAAATATGAGGTGGTGGATGTGGATGAATGGTACAACAACGGGCCTCAGGATCTCGTCACGGTATCTCTGAGCATTCAAATTCCCATCGATAAAATGCTATTTTGTTTGTTGTCCGTAGCTTATGCCTGCCCATACCATAACCCCACCGCCACCATGGGGCACACTGTTCACAACGTTGACACCAGCAAACCGCTCGCCCACATGACGCCATACACGTCGTCTGCGGTTGTGAGGCCGGTTGGACGTACTGCCAAATTCTCTAAAATGACGGTGGAGGCGGCTTATGGTAGAGAAATGAACATTAAATTCTCTGGCAACAGCTCTGGTGGACATTCCTGCAGTCGGCATGCCAATTGCACGTTCCCTCAAAACTTTAGACATCTGTGGCATTGTGTCGTGTGACAAAACTGCACATTTTAGAGCGGCCTTTTATTTTCTACCGGCACAAGATGCACCTGTGTAATGAGCATGCTCTTCAATCAGTTTCTTAATATGCCACACCTGTCAGGTGGTTGAATTAAGTTAGCAGAGGAGAAATGCTCGCAAACAAGGATGTAAACAAACAGCTTTTTGTGCGTATGGAACATTTCAGCTCATGAAACATGGGACCAACAGTTTATATGTTGTGTATTTATATATTTTTGTTCAATGTAGTTCACCGAGAGGATACGCAGAGAAATGGGCAGACCGGATGACTGACGCATCTGAAAACAGTAAAAACAGGCAAGTTCCAGAAACACGGCCTACTACAACAAGCAGACAAGTGGTGTAGTTCTTCCGTCTGTGAAAGAGGTGGTCTGGGTAAACAGATCATACTGGGAGAGAGGAACATCTACATAGTCATAGAACAAAGTTGTTGACAACCTGATCTCACTCTCCCCGTCAGTTAATAAAATCAGCCCAGAGACCAGCGAAGGTAGATCGAGGACGCTCCATCGGAACCCCGTCTCTCCTCGTAAACGACGTACCTCCACGTTGCTGTGGCAACGAAGCAACCTAGAGAACGAACGCTCCATCGGAACCCCGTCTCTCCTCGTAAACGACGTACCTCCACGTTGCTGTGGCAACGAAGCAACCTAGAGAACGAACGCTCCATCGGAACCCCGTCTCTCCTCGTATACGACGTACCTCCACGTTGCTGTGGCAACGAAGCAACCTAGAGAACGAACGCTCCATCGGAACCCCGTCTCTCCTCGTATACGACGTACCTCCACGTTGCTGTGGCAACGAAGCAACCTAGAGAACGAACGCTCCATCGGAACCCCGTCTCTCCTCGTATACGACGTACCTCCACGTTGCTGTGGCAACGAAGCAACCTAGAGAACGAACGCTCCATCGGAACCCCGTCTCTCCTCGTATACGACGTACCTCCACGTTGCTGTGGCAACGAAGCAACCTAGAGAACGAACGCTCCATCGGAACCCCGTCTCTCCTCGTATACGACGTACCTCCACGTTGCTGTAGCAACGAAGCAACCTAGAGAACGAAACATTGTCCTCCCTCATTAACTGCACTGACTGCCACTGCACCACACTACCAAGTCGCACCTCACCCCACCTACATACCTTCCACAATCTTGTGTGTACTAGCTTTGAAGATTGTTAAAAAGGTTGTTACAGGAGTTTCTGAGATGGGACGATGTTTAATGATGTTAGGAGACATTTTCTTTTTGTTGGGGAGCGTGAGACACAAACACAATGTCTGGGCAAAGTTTTGTGTTAAAGTAAACACTAAATGATCTAAGAGCACCTGTGCACCTCATTTTTCTAACCTGTCCATCGGTATTCTCCTAGGTTCAAAACTACGCGGCTGTAGTCTGGTACCTTATTGTCCAAAGCAACCCATTCATAAGACAGCCAGTCAATGTTCCAAAACTGTTCACCTGTTTCTACACTGAACAAAAATATTTTAAAAAACGCAACAATTTCAAAGATTTTACTGAGTGTACAGTTCCATAAGCAAATCAGTAAATGTAAATGAATTCATTAGGCCCTAATCTATGGATTTCACATGACTGGGAATACAGATAAGCATCTGTTGATCACACATCACATTTTTTTTAATGTATGGGCTTGGATCAGAAAACCAGTCACTATCAGGTACGTATCGCGTCTCCTTCACACAGAGTTGATCAGGCTGTGGAATGTTGTCCCACTCCTCTTCAATGGCTGTGTGGTTGTCCCACTCCTCTTCAATGGCTGTGTGGTTGTCCCACTCCTCTTCAATGGCTGTGTGGTTGTCCCACTCCTCTTCAATGGCTGTGTGGTTGTCCCACTCCTCTTCAATGGCTGTGTGGTTGTCCCACTCCTCTTCAATGGCTGTGTGGTTGTCCCACTCCTCTTCAATGGCTGTGTGGTTGTCCCACTCCTCTTCAATGGCTGTGTGGTTGTCCCACTCCTCTTCAATGGCTGTGTGGTTGTCCCACTCCTCTTCAATGGCTGTGTGGTTGTCCCACTCCTCTTCAATGGCTGTGTGGTTGTCCCACTCCTCTTCAATGGCTGTGTGGTTGTCCCACTCCTCTTCAATGGCTGTGTGGTTGTCCCACTCCTCTTCAATGGCTGTGTGGTTGTCCCACTCCTCTTCAATGGCTGTGTGGTTGTCCCACTCCTCTTCAATGGCTGTGTGGTTGTCCCACTCCTCTTCAATGGCTGTGTGGTTGTCCCACTCCTCTTCAATGGCTGTGTGGTTGTCCCACTCCTCTTCAATGGCTGTGTGGTTGTCCCACTCCTCTTCAATGGCTGTGTGGTTGTCCCACTCCTCTTCAATGGCTGTGCGAAGTTGCTGGAAATTGCCGGGAACTGGAACACGCCATCGATCCAGAGCATCCCGAACAAGGGTGACCAACGGGTGAACCTACTAGCTGTCAAATCCTTGCTTCCTCCGTCTGTGTCTCCTCCAATGCGCTTTGAGAGGGAGGTGAGGAATGTGAAACGGGGAAATCAGGACGGATTGAATCATGAAATAAGGCTAGCAATGTTTGCAGATCCAGCCTTAAAAAGTACCACAAAGATTTGGGAAATCTCACCCCTGAAGAAGAGGTGGTGGTGAAAAATGGTGTTGGGTGAAGTTGCTCCATAGATGCTGATCTTAGGTCAGTTTGACATTTTACCCACTAATGGTTAGGGAAAGGACTGGGAGAGGGAAAGCTGATCCTAGATCTGTACTTAGGGGAAACTTCACACCGGAGCATTGAGATTAAATGGCTCGTGGGGTTCCATGTTTTACACACATTTTGTTTTTTATTTTCCAAACAGATAAATGCAGTTTGCAGTTTTCCCAAACAAAAACTGATATTTATGCAAAGAAAATTGTAAAAAAAAAAAAAAAAAAAAAGAATAACCGAAACATGCTTTTAAAAAGTATATTTGTAAATGCTTCCTCCATGGTATCATCGTTATGAAATATTTTTGTGGAGAATACACAATTTGGGTCCCTACACCCCCCCCCCCCCCCCCCCACACACACACAGTGTTCATGAAGCTTGAAGGTGATGAATAGAGCTGGTTGGTTTATGTACACAGACAGATTACTTGCATACAGTTGAGGTGTGTTGGAGTGATACATTCCTGGTTGAGATGAATGAACAAAGGTGTTACAACTATACCATGTGGAACTGAACTAGACTTTAGCTGAGATAATCACGTTAGTGTGAAACAGGGTTGGCCTCAATTTCATTCTTACTCATTTACTTCTTAGTTTTCAATGAGTGTTTTTGGAAAAACTACTGGATTCTTAAAAGATGTCACAGCACACAGGAGAGGTCCTCCTCAGAGAGAGAGAAGGTATAGAGATTATTCCACGGCCTGAAGAGGAATGGACCCCAACCCTGCTGTAAATGATAGCCGTGTCTAGGCCAACAGAATGAGAGCCAACCAGACCAGAGAGATGGGTAATAATGAGATGAAGTCTGTCTAATAGAATGTCGTTAGGTCATAGATGTTTCCATGGCTACCAGATCAGTCAGGTGACAGACACATTATTAAAGTTAACGTCCCAAAGGGCAATCTTTTCCCTATATAGTGCACTACTGTAGACCAGAGCCCTATATAGTGCACTACTGTAGACCAGAGCCCTATATAGTGCACTACTTTTGACCAGAGCCCTATTCCCTATATAGTGCACTACTTTTGACCCAGAGCCCTATTCCCTATATAGTGCACTACTATAGACCAGAGCCCTATTCCCTATATAGTGCACTACTTTTTGACCCAGAGCCCTATTCCCTATATAGTGCACTACTTTTTGACCCAGAGCCCTATTCCCTATATAGTGCACTACTTTTGACCCAGAGCCCTATTCCCTATATAGTGCACTACTTTTGACCCAGAGCCCTGTGTATTGCACTTAATAGGGACCAGGTTGCCATTTGAGACACATCCAACGTCAACAGATACAGCAGAGAAACAGGGTTTAATAAAGAAAACAAGCGTCTTGATATTCCAAACCATTGTGTCAGTTCGACAAATCAAATAGCAGAAAGCCCTCGGTACGTACACAGTGGTAATAGATCTAAGGCCTCCCACCCCGTCCTATCGCCAACCCAGCTCCCCGTAACCCCAGATACAAAAAGACATTCCAAGGTCCCAAAGCAGCCACAGTTATCAAGAGCAGGTAGAAGGTAGACAGCCCTGGAACTAGCAGCTAGACAGCCCAGGTACTAGCAGGTAGACAGCCCTGGAACTAGCAGGTAGACAGCCCTGGAACTAGCAGGTAGAAGGTAGACAGACCTGGTACTAGCAGGTAGACAGCCCAGGTACTAGCAGGTAGACAGCCCAGGTACTAGCAGGTAGACAGCCCAGGTACTAGCAGGTAGACAGCCCAGGTACTAGCAGGTAGACAGCCCAGGTACTAGCAGCTAGACAGCCCTGGTACTAGCAGGTAGACAGCCCTGGAACTAGCAGGTAGAAGGTAGACAGCCCTGGTACTAGCAGGTAGAAGGTAGACAGCCCTGGTACTAGCAGGTAGACAGCCCAGGTACTAGCAGGTAGACAGCCCAGGTACTAGCAGGTAGACAGCCCAGGTACTAGCAGGTAGACAGCCCAGGTACTAGCAGGTAGACAGCCCAGGTACTAGCAGCTAGACAGCCCTGGAACTAGCAGGTAGACAGCCCTGGAACTAGCAGGTAGAAGGTAGACAGCCCTGGTACTAGCAGGTAGAAGGTAGACAGCCCTGGTACTAGCAGGTAGAAGGTAGACAGCCCTGGTACTAGCAGGTAGAAGGTAGACAGCCCTGGTACTAGCAGGTAGACAGCCCAGGTACTAGCAGGTAGACAGCCCTGGAACTAGCAGGTAGACAGCCCTGGAACTAGCAGGTAGACAGCCCAGGTACTAGCAGCTAGACAGCCCTGGTACTAGCAGGTAGACAGCCCTGGAACTAGCAGCTAGACAGCTCTGGTACTAGCAGGTAGAAGGTAGACAGCCCTGGTACTAGCAGGTAGACAGCCCTGGAACTAGCAGGTAGACAGCCCAGGTACTAGCAGCTAGACAGCCCTGGTACTAGCAGGTAGACAGCCCTGGAACTAGCAGCTAGACAGCCCAGGTACTAGCAGGTAGACAGCCCAGGTACTAGCAGGTAGACAGCCCAGGTACTAGCAGCTAGACAGCCCTGGTACTAGCAGGTAGACAGCCCTGGAACTAGCAGCTAGACAGCCCAGGTACTAGCAGGTAGACAGCCCAGGTACTAGCAGGTAGACAGCCCTGGAACTAGCAGGTAGACAGCCCTGGAACTAGCAGGTAGACAGCCCTGGAACTAGCAGGTAGACAGCCCTGGAACTAGCAGGTAGAAGGTAGACAGCCCTGGTACTAGCAGGTAGACAGCCCTGGAACTAGCAGGTAGACAGCCCTGGAACTAGCAGGTAGACAGCCCTGGAACTAGCAGGTAGACAGCCCTGGTACTAGCAGGTAGACAGCCCTGGTACTAGCAGGTAGACAGCCCTGGAACTAGCAGGTAGACAGCCCAGGTACTAGCAGGTAGACAGCCCTGGTACTAGCAGGTAGACAGCCCTGGTACTAGCAGGTAGACAGCCCTGGTACTAGCAGGTAGACAGCCCTGGAACTAGCAGGTAGACAGCCCAGGTACTAGCAGGTAGACAGCCCAGGTACTAGCAGGTAGACAGCCCAGGTACTAGCAGGTAGACAGCCCAGGTACTAGCAGGTAGACAGCCCTGGTACTAGCAGGTAGACAGCCCTGGTACTAGCAGGTAGACAGCCCTGGTACTAGCAGGTAGACAGCCCTGGAACTAGCAGCTAGACAGCCCTGGTACTAGCAGGTAGACAGCCCTGGTACTAGCAGGTAGACAGCCCTGGTACTAGCAGCTAGACAGCCCTGGTACTAGCAGGTAGACAGCCCAGGTACTAGCAGCTAGACAGCCCTGGTACTAGCAGCTAGACAGCCCTGGTACTAGCAGCTAGACAGCCCTGGTACTAGCAGGTAGACAGCCCAGGTACTAGCAGCTAGACAGCCCTGGTACTAGCAGCTAGACAGCCCTGGTACTAGCAGCTAGACAGCCCTGGTACTAGCAGCTAGACAGCCCAGGTACTAGCAGGTAGTCAGCCCTGGTACTAGCAGGTAGTCAGCCCTGGTACTAGCAGGAAAACCTCTATCCAGAGCAGGTAGAAGGTAGACAGCCCTGGTACTAGCAGGAACTACCTCTATCCAGAGCAGGTAGAAGGTAGACAGTCCAGGTACTAGCAGGTAGACAGCCCAGGTACTAGCAGGTAGACAGCCCAGGTACTAGCAGGTACTACCTCTATCCAGAGCAGGTAGAAGGTAGACAGTCCAGGTACTAGCAGGTAGAAGGTAGACAGTCCAGGTACTAGCAGGTAGACAGTCCAGGTACTAGCAGGTACTACCTCTATCCAGAGCAGGTAGAAGGTAGACAGTCCAGGTACTAGCAGGAACTACCTCTATCCAGAGCAGGTAGAAGGTAGACAGTCCAGGTACTAGCAGGTAGACAGCCCAGGTACTAGCAGGTAGACAGCCCAGGTACTAGCAGGTAGAAGGTAGACAGTCCAGGTACTAGCAGGTAGACAGTCCAGGTACTAGCAGGAAAACCTCTATCCAGAGCAGGTAGAAGGTAGACAGTCCAGGTACTAGCAGGTAGAAGGTAGACAGTCCAGGTACTAGCAGGTAGACAGTCCAGGTACTAGCAGGTAGAAGGTAGACAGTCCAGGTACTAGCAGGTAGACAGTCCAGGTACTAGCAGGTAGAAGGTAGACAGTCCAGGTACTAGCAGGTAGAAGGTAGACAGTCCAGGTACTAGCAGGTACAACCTCAGTAAGACGTGACAGGACCACTGGCTAGTCACAACACCTTCAGACAGCCCTGGAACTAGCAGGTAGACAGTCCAGGTACTAGCAGGTAGAAGGTAGACAGTCCAGGAACTAGCAGGAACTACCTCAGTAAGACGTGACAGGACCACTGGCTAGTCACAACACCTTCAGACAGCAAGTCATAATACATTCAGGTTATCCCAAATGGCCCCCTATTCCATATGCAGTGCCCTACTTTAGACCAGGGTCTGTAGGGCTGTGGGTCTGTAGGGCTGTGGGTCTGTAGGGCTGTGGGTCTGTAGGGCTGTGGGTCTGTAGGGCTGTGGTCCAAGCAGTCCACTACATTTGGGACCTAGTTTCAGAGTTTAGGCAGGTGGTATGAACTACCACCGGCCCACGCCAGAGATGTGTTTAGTAACACTGAACGCCACCCGGGCGCCGCCCTCCTGAACGCCACCCGGGCGCCGCCCTCCTGAACGCCACCCGGGCGCCGCCCTCCTGAACGCCACCCGGGCGCCGGCCTCCTGAACGCCACCCGGGCGCCGGCCTCCTGAACGCCACCCGGGCGCCGGCCTCCTGAACGCCACCCTGGCGCCGCCCTCCTGAACGCCACCCTGGCGCCGCCCTCCTGAACGCCACCCTGGCGCCGCCCTCCTGAACGCCACCCTGGCGCCGCCCTCCTGAACGCCACCCTGGCGCCGCCCTCCTGAACGCCACTCTGGCACTGCAGTTACGTCTCCAGTAATGCTCTCCAGGCGGTCTACCCACCCCCCCAGGTGTACTCCAAGCGGTCTACCCCCCTGGTGTACTCCAGGCGGTCTACCCCCCTGGTGTACTCCAGGCGGTCTACCCCCCTGGTGTACTCCAGGCGATCTACCCCCCAGGTGGTCTACCCCCCCAGGTGTACTCCAGGCGGTCTACCCCCCCAGGTGTACTCCAGGCGGTCTACCCCCCCAGGTGTACTCCAGGCGGTCTACCCCCCCAGGTGTACTCCAGGCGGTCTACCCCCCCAGGTGTACTCCAGGCGGTCTACCCCCCCAGGTGTACTCCAGGCGGTCTACCCCCCCAGGTGTACTCCAGGCGGTCTACCCCCCCAGGTGTACTCCAGGCGGTCTACCCCCCCAGGTGTACTCCAGGCGGTCTACCCCCCCAGGTGTACTCCAGGCGGTCTACCCCCCAGGTGTACTCCAGGCGGTCTACCCCCCCCCCGGTGTACTCCAGGCGGTCTACCCCCCAGGTGTACTCCAGGCGGTCTACCCCCCCAGGTGTACTCCAGGCGGTCTACCCCCCCAGGTGTACTCCAGGCGGTCTACCCCCCCAGGTGTACTCCAGGCGGTCTACCCCCCCAGGTGTACTCCAGGCGGTCTACCCCCCCAGGTGTACTCCAGGCGGTCTACCCCCCCAGGTGTACTCCAGGCGGTCTACCCCCCCAGGTGTACTCCAGGCGGTCTACCCCCCCAGGTGTACTCCAGGCGGTCTACCCCCCCAGGTGTACTCCAGGCGGTCTACCCCCCCAGGTGTACTCCAGGCGGTCTACCCCCCCAGGTGTACTCCAGGCGGTCTACCCCCCCAGGTGTACTCCAGGCGGTCTACCCCCCCAGGTGTACTCCAGGCGGTCTACCCCCCCAGGTGTACTCCAGGCGGTCTACCCCCCCCAGGTGTACTCCAGGCGGTCTACCCCCCCCAGGTGTACTCCAGGCGGTCTACCCCCCCCAGGTGTACTCCAGGCGGTCTACCCCCCCCCCCCAGGTGTACTCCAGGCGGTCTACCCCCCCAGGTGTACTCCAGGCGGTCTACCCCCCCAGGTGTACTCCAGGCGGTCTACCCCCCCAGGTGTACTCCAGGCGGTCTACCCCCCCAGGTGTACTCCAGGCGGTCTACCCCCAGGTGTACTCCAGGCGGTCTACCCCCCCCCCCAGGTGTACTCCAGGCGGTCTACCCCCCCAGGTGTACTCCAGGCGGTCTACCCCCCCAGGTGTACTCCAGGCGGTCTACCCCCCCAGGTGTACTCCAGGCGGTCTACCCCCCCAGGTGTACTCCAGGCGGTCTACCCCCCCAGGTGTACTCCAGGCGGTCTACCCCCCCAGGTGTACTCCAGGCGGTCTACCCCCCCAGGTGTACTCCAGGCGGTCTACCCCCCCAGGTGTACTCCAGGCGAACTACCCCCCCAGGTGTACTCCAGGCGGTCTACCCCCCCAGGTGTACTCCAGGCGGTCTACCCCCCCAGGTGTACTCCAGGCGGTCTACCCCCCCAGGTGTACTCCAGGCGGTCTACCCCCCCAGGTGTACTCCAGGCGGTCTACCCCCCCAGGTGTACTCCAGGCGGTCTACCCCCCCAGGTGTACTCCAGGCGGTCTACCCCCCCAGGTGTACTCCAGGCGGTCTACCCCCCCAGGTGTACTCCAGGCGGTCTACCCCCCCAGGTGTACTCCAGCTGGTCTACCCCCCCCAAGTGTACTCCAGCTGGTCTACCCCCCCCAAGTGTACTCCAGGCGGTCTACCCCCCCAGGTGTACTCCAGGCGGTCTACCCCCCCAGGTGTTCTCCAGGCGGTCTACCCCCCCAGGTGTTCTCCAGGCGGTCTACCCCCCCAGGTGTACTCCAGGCGGTCTACCCCCCAGGTGTACTCCAGCTGGTCTACTTGTGCTCCTTGGTGGGGGCGAAGAACAGCTCCATGGGCTTGTTCACCTTCCAGTACTTCTCGCTGACAAGCTCCAGAGAGAAAGACCCGTTCAGCACCTAGAGGACCGACAGAGAGCATTGTCTGATTTATTGTCTTTCAGGAGGAAATTCTTTCCACACGTCACTAGTTGCATTATATACACAAGCTCACCTGGGTGACCAGTGATGAGACGCAACACCAGGCTAAAGGTCACCTGGGTGACCAGTGATGAGACGCAACACCAGGCTAAAGGTCACCTGGGTGACCAGTGATGAGACGCAACACCAGGCTAAAGGTCACCTGGGTGATCAGTGATGAGACGCAACACCAGGCTAAAGGTCACCTGGGTGACCAGTGATGAGACGCAACACCAGGCTAAAGGTCACCTGGGTGACCAGTGATGAGACGCAACACCAGGCTAAAGGTCACCTGGGTGATCAGTGATGAGACGCAACACCAGGCTAAAGGTCACCTGGGTGACAACTAGGAGTGTGTGCTTATTTGAAGTCTGTCTTGTGACCTTCGAATTAGTATAGAATCAGTATCGTATATAATTAGCATAACATTGAATTAGTATAGTATAGAATTAGCATAGAATTAGAATAGTGTAGAATTAGCATGGCATAGAATTTGTGTAGTATAGAATTAGTATAGAATATAATCAGAAGAGAATTCGTATAGTATAGAATTAGCATAGTATGGTATTAGCATACTATAGAATTACTATAGTATAGAATTGGTATAGTACCTCATTAGTATAGAATTAGCATAGTATGGTGTAGACTTAGTATAGCATAGAATTGGCATAGTATAGAATTAGTATAGCATAGAATTGGCATAGTATAGAATTAGTATAGCATAGAATTGGCATAGTATAGAATTAGCATAGCATAGAATTGGCATAGTATAGAATTAGTATAGCATAGAATTGGCATAGTATAGAATTAGTATAGCATAGTATGGGACCAGTATGGCATAGCATTAGTATAGCATTAGTATAGTATAGAATTGGCACAGTATAGAATTCGTATGGTGTAAAATTAATAAAGTATACGTGTAGTATAGTATTAGTATAGTATACGTGTAGTATAGAATTAGCATAGAATATAATTAGTATAGTATAAAATTGGCAGAGTATAGTATTGGTATAGAATTGGTATAGTGTAGTACGGAATTAGTATAGTATAGCATTAGTACAGTACAGCGCAGAATTAGTACAGTGAACTGGCCGTTGGCTGTAAATGGTGTATTGTAGTAGTATTTGTAGTAATATATTGTAGTATTACCGTGAACTGGCCGTTGGCTGTGGATGGTGTATTGTAGTAGTATTTGTAGTAATATATTGTAGTATTACCGTGAACTGGCCGTTGGCTGTGGATGGTGTATTGTAGTAGTATTTGTAGTAATATATTGTAGTATTACCGTGAACTGGCCGTTGGCTGTGGATGGTGTATTGTAGTAGTATTTGTAGTAATATATTGTAGTATTACCGTGAACTGGCCGTTGGCTGTGGATGGTGTATTGTAGTAGTATTTGTAGTAATATATTGTAGTATTACCGTGAACTGGCCGTTGGCTGTGGATGGTGTATTGTAGTAGTATTTGTAGTAATATATTGTAGTATTACCGTGAACTGGCCGTTGGCTGTGGATGGTGTATTGTAGTAGTATTTGTAGTAATATATTGTAGTATTACCGTGAACTGGCCGTTGGCTGTGGATGGTGTATTGTAGTAGTATTTGTAGTAATATATTGTAGTATTACCGTGAACTGGCCGTTGGCTGTAAATGGTGTATTGTAGTAGTATTTGTAGTAATATATTGTAGTATTACCGTGAACTGGCCGTTGGCTGTAGGGATATAAATGGTGTATTGTAGTAGTATTTGTAGTAATATATTGTAGTATTACCGTGAACTGGCCGTTGGCTGTAGGGATATAAATGGTGTATTGTTTCTCGGAGGCAGCGTCTACATTGACAGGGCTGGCCTCTCCGTTCTTCCTCAGTTCCTCCAGGGCCAGACGCACAGCCAGGTACTTAGACAGGTGGTCGACTGTGGCGTTACCCGACGTCTTGATGTACCTGGGAACAAACTCAACACTACCACACACACACACACACACACACACACACACACACACACACACACACACACACACACACACACACACACACACACACACACACACACACACACACACAGTTGCATTAGCATACTTCTTGATGAACCTGGGCACTAACTCAATACCACAACACCTTACTTGAGGTCTAGAAAGATATATACACACACACTTTCACTATCTAAACTTTCCCATTTTAAACATCCACAGGTACACTCACTGTTTTTCACAAACAGGATTCAAATACACGGGCCTACGCAAATTAGAAGACACGGGCCTACGCAGATTAGAAGACACGGGCCTACGCAAATTAGAAGACACGGGCCTACGCAGATTAGAAGACACGGGCCTACGCAGATTAGAAGACACGGGTCTACGCAGATTAGAAGACACGGGCCTACGCAGATTAGAAGACACGGGCCTACGCAGATTAGAAGACACGGGCCTACGCAGATTAGAAGACACGGGCCTACGCAGATTAGAAGACACGGGCCTACGCAGATTAGAAGACACGGGCCTACGCAGATTAGAAGACACGGGCCTACGCAGATTAGAATACACGGGCCTACGCAGATTAGAAGACACGGGCCTACGCAGATTAGAAGACAGGCCTACGCAGATTAGAAGACACGGGCCTACGCAGATTAGAAGACACGGGCCTACGCAGATTAGAAGACAGGGGCCTACGCAGATTAGAAGATCAACAAACCTCAGTCATTCTAAAGCTTTAAAGGTGCACTATGCAGAAATTGTAATAGTTAATCTCATTTCAGTTTGTACCATCTAAACGGCTGTGAAATATCTTTTCCATAACCTAAAATATTGTAATTTCAGCAGTTTGAAGCTGATGTACAAAATCGAAAATAAAAAACAAACGCAAAACTTAACGGGAAGCATAGAAATAGAACAGATCTACCGCTTCTCAGACTGGCTTTCAATGAGAATGACAGATCTATAACACATAGAACAGATCTACCGCTTCTCAGACTGGCTTTCAATGAGAATGACAGATCTATAACACATAGAACAGATCTACCGCTTCTCAGACTGGCTTTCAATGAGAATGACAGATCTATAACACATAGAACAGATCTACCGCTTCTCAGACTGGCTTTCAATGAGAATGACAGATCTATAACACATAGAACAGATCTACCGCTTCTCAGACTGGCTTTCAATGAGAATGACAGATCTATAACACATAGAACAGATCTACCGCTTCTCAGACTGGCTTTCAATGAGAATGACAGATCTATAACACATAGAACAGATCTACCGCTTCTCAGACTGGCTTTCAATGAGAATGACAGATCTATAACACATAGAACAGATCTACCGCTTCTCAGACTGGCTTTCAATGAGAATGACAGATCTATAACACATAGAACAGATCTACCGCTTCTCAGACTGGCTTTCAATGAGAATGACAGATCTATAACACATAGAACAGATCTACCGCTTCTCAGACTGGCTTTCAATGAGAATGACAGATCTATAACACATAGAACAGATCTACCGCTTCTCAGACTGGCTTTCAATGACACTGTTGGTCAACCAAAAAATGTGAATAACACAGCTTTAATATTGTGCAGATTCTGCACCTGGAACAAAACCACCCATCCTGTACCCCACTTAGCCTCAGATCCCCACCTGGTCTGCACGGTGTCTTCCTGTCCACCCATCCTGTACCCCACTTAGCCTCAGATCCCCACCTGGTCTGCACGGTGTCTTCCTGTCCACCCATCCTGTACCCCACTTAGCCTCAGATCCCCACCTGGTCTGCACGGTGTCTTCCTGTCCACCCATCCAGTACCCCACTTAGCCTCAGACCCCTACCTGGTCTGCACGGTGTCTTCCTGTCCACCCATCCTGTACCCCACTTAGCCTCAGACCCCCACCTGGTCTGCACGGTGTCTTCCTGTCCACCCATCCTGTACCCCACTTAGCTTCAGATCCCCACCTGGTCTGCACGGTGTCTTCCTGTCCACCCATCCAGTACCCCACTTAGCCTCAGATCCTCACCTGGTCTGCACGGTGTCTTCCTGTCCACCCATCCAGTACCCCACTTAGCCTCAGATCCCCACCTGGTCTGCACGGTGTCTTCCTGTCCACCTATCCAGTACCCCACTTAGCCTCAGATCCTCACCTGGTCTGCACGTGTCTTCCTGTCCACCCATCCTGTACCCCACTTAGCCTCAGATCCTCACCTGGTCTGCACGGTGTCTTCCTGTCCACCCATCCTGTACCCCACTTAGCCTCAGATCCCCACCTGGTCTGCACGGTGTCTTCCTGTCCACCCATCCTGTACCCCACTTAGCCTCAGATCCCCACCTGGTCTGCACGGTGTCCTCCTGTCCACCCATCCTGTACCCCACTTAGCCTCAGATCCCCACCTGGTCTGCACGGTGTCTTCCTGTCCACCCATTCTGTACCCCACTTAGCCTCAGATCCCCACCTGGTCTGCACGGTGTCTTCCTGTCCACCCATCCTGTACCCCACTTAGCCTCAGATCCCCACCTGGTCTGCACGGTGTCTTCCTGTCCACCCATCCAGTACCCCACTTAGCCTCAGATCCCCACCTGGTCTGCACGGTGTCTTCCTGTCCACCCATCCAGTACCCCACTTAGCCTCAGATCCCCACCTGGTCTGCACGGTGTCCTCCTGTCCACCCATCCTGTACCCTACTTAGCCTCAGATCCCCACCTGGTCTGCACGGTGTCTTCCTGTCCACCCATCCTGTACCCCACTTAGCCTCAGATCCCCACCTGGTCTGCACGGTGTCTTCCTGTCCACCCATCCTGTACCCCACTTAGCCTCAGATCCCCACCTGGTCTGCACGGTGTCCTCCTGTCCACCCATCCTGTACCCCACTTAGCCTCAGATCCCCACCTGGTCTGCACGGTGTCCACCCATCCAGTACCCCACTTAGCCTCAGATCCCCACCTGGTCTGCACGGTGTCTTCCTGTCCACCCATCCAGTACCCCACTTAGCCTCAGATCCCCACCTGGTCTGCACGGTGTCTTCCTGTCCACCCATCCTGTACCCCACTTAGCCTCAGACCCCCACCTGGTCTGCACGGTGTCCTCCTGTCCACCCATCCTGTACCCCACTTAGCCTCAGATCCCCACCTGGTCTGCACGGTGTCTTCCTGTCCACCCATCCAGTACCCCACTTAGCCTCAGATCCCCACCTGGTCTGCACGGTGTCTTCCTGTCCACCCATCCTGTACCCCACTTAGCCTCAGATCCCCACCTGGTCTGCACGGTGTCTTCCTGTCCACCCATCCTGTACCCCACTTAGCCTCAGATCCCCACCTGGTCTGCACGGTGTCTTCCTGTCCACCCATCCTGTACCCCACTTAGCCTCAGATCCTCACCTGGTCTGCACGGTGTCCTCCTGTCCACCCATCCTGTACCCCACTTAGCCTCAGATCCCCACCTGGTCTGCACGGTGTCTTCCTGTCCACCCATCCTGTACCCCACTTAGCCTCAGATCCCCACCTGGTCTGCACGGTGTCTTCCTGTCCACCCATCCTGTACCCCACTTAGCCTCAGATCCCCACCTGGTCTGCACGGTGTCTTCCTGTCCACCCATCCTGTACCCCACTTAGCCTCAGATCCCCACCTGGTCTGCACGGTGTCTTCCTGTCCACCCATCCTGTACCCCACTTAGCCTCAGATCCCCACCTGGTCTGCACGGTGTCTTCCTGTCCACCCATCCTGTACCCCACTAAGCCTCAGATCCCCACCTGGTCTGCACGGTGTCGTCCTTGTCCATGAGCGTAGGATGAGGACAGAACACCAGTTCTATCTCGCTGGCTCCGTCCACGGCCACGTCTCCTCCTCCTCCGTTCTCTGTAGCGTTGTCCATGTCCAGACCAGAGTCATCTGACGTCTTGGTACGCTTGATGCTCGGCCCCGCCTCCTGCTTTGATTGAAAAGATTATTTAATTGGGGGGGAGAAAAGATACGCTGACCAAAACCAAGGGCATAAAATGTTAAAGCGATGAGGTGCTTTAACGAGGAAAGACACACTGACTGGATATCTTGCTGTTATATTCCTAGGTGTCCTTTACTCAACAAAAATGGACATTTATATGCATTTACACGCCCATTTTACAACAAAACACGTAAACCCCCCACTTCACAATGGAAACGATTTGAAATGGGAAAATAAAAAGTATATCACACGTTACCCATCCCATATACACAATACATTACTAATACCCTGCAGGCTACCCATATACACAATACATTACTAATACCCTGCAGGCTACCCATATACACAATACATTACTAATACCCTGCACGTTACCCATATACACAATACATTACTAATACCCTGCAGGATACCCATATACACAATACATTACTAATACCCTGCAGGCTACCCATATACACAATACATTACTAATACCCTGCAGGCTACCCATATACACAATACATTACTAATACCCTGCAGGCTACCCATCCCATATACACAATACATTACTAATACCCTGCAGGCTACCCATATACACAATACATTACTAATACCCTGCAGGCTACCCATATACACAATACATTACTAATACCCTGCAGGCTACCCATCCCATATACACAATACATTACTAATACCCTGCAGGCTACCCATATACACAATACATTACTAATACCCTGCAGGCTACCCATATACACAATACATTACTAATACCCTGCAGGCTACCCATCCCATATACACAATACATTACTAATACCCTGCAGGCTACCCATATACACAATACATTACTAATACCCTGCAGGCTACCCATCCCATATACACAATACATTACTAATACCCTGCAGGCTACCCATATACACAATACATTACTAATACCCTGCAGGCTACCCATATACACAATACATTACTAATACCCTGCAGGCTACCCATCCCATCCCATATACACAATACATTACTAATACCCTGCCCGCTACCCATCCCATAAACACAATACATTACTAATACCCTGCAGGCTACCCATCCCATAAACACAATACATTACTAATACCCTGCAGGCTACCCATATACACAATACATTACTAATACCCTGCAGGCTACCCATCCCATATACACAATACATTACTAATACCCTGCAGGCTACCCATATACACAATACATTACTAATACCCTGCAGGCTACCCATCCCATATACACAATACATTACTAATACCCTGCAGGCTACCCATATACACAATACATTACTAATACCCTGCAGGCTACCCATCCCATATACACAATACATTACTAATACCCTGCAGGCTACCCATATACACAATACATTACTAATACCCTGCAGGCTACCCATATACACAATACATTACTAATACCCTGCAGGCTACCCATATACACAATACATTACTAATACCCTGCAGGCTACCCATATACACAATACATTACTAATACCCTGCAGGCTACCCATATACACAATACATTACTAATACCCTGCAGGCTACCCATCCCATATACACAATACATTACTAATACCCTGCAGGCTACCCATTAACACAATACATTACTAATACCCTGCAGGCTACCCATATACACAATACATTACTAATACCCTGCAGGCTACCCATATACACAATACATTACTAATACCCTGCAGGCTACCCATCCCATATACACAATACATTACTAATACCCTGCAGGCTACCCATCCCATATACACAATACATTACTAATACCCTGCAGGCTACCCATCCCATATACACAATACATTACTAATACCCTGCAGGCTACCCATATACACAATACATTACTAATACCCTGCAGGCTACCCATATACACAATACATTACTAATACCCTGCACGTTACCCATCCCATATACACAATACATTACTAATACCCTGCAGGCTACCCATTTACACAATACATTACTAATACCCTGCAGGCTACCCATCCCATCCCATATACACAATACATTACTAATACCCTGCAGGCTACCCATATACACAATACATTACTAATACCCTGCAGGCTACCCATCCCATATACACAATACATTACTAATACCCTGCAGGCTACCCATATACACAATACATTACTAATACCCTGCAGGCTACCCATATACACAATACATTACTAATACCCTGCAGGCTACCCATATACACAATACATTACTAATACCCTGCAGGCTACCCATATACACAATACATTACTAATACCCTGCAGGCTACCCATCCCATATACACAATACATTACTAATACCCTGCCCGCTACCCATCCCATAAACACAATACATTACTAATACCCTGCAGGCTACCCATATACACAATACATTACTAATACCCTGCAGGCTACCCATATACACAATACATTACTAATACCCTGCAGGCTACCCATCCCATATACACAATACATTACTAATACCCTGCAGGCTACCCATATACACAATACATTACTAATACCCTGCAGGCTACCCATCCCATATACACAATACATTACTAATACCCTGCAGGCTACCCATATACACAATACATTACTAATACCCTGCAGGCTACCCATATACACAATACATTACTAATACCCTGCACGCTACCCATATACACAATACATTACTAATACCCTGCAGGCTACCCATATACACAATACATTACTAATACCCTGCAGGCTACCCATATACACAATACATTACTAATACCCTGCAGGCTACCCATCCCATAAACACAATACATTACTAATACCCTGCAGGCTACCCATATACACAATACATTACTAATACCCTGCAGGCTACCCATATACACAATACATTACTAATACCCTGCACGCTACCCATATACACAATACATTACTAATACCCTGCAGGCTACCCATATACACAATACATTACTAATACCCTGCAGGCTACCCATCCCATATACACAATACATTACTAATACCCTGCAGGCTACCCATATACACAATACATTACTAATACCCTGCAGGCTACCCATATACACAATACATTACTAATACCCTGCAGGCTACCCATATACACAATACATTACTAATACCCTGCAGGCTACCCATATACACAATACATTACTAATACCCTGCAGGCTACCCATATACACAATGCATTACTAATACCCTGCAGGCTACCCATATACACAATACATTACTAATACCCTGCAGGCTACCCATATACACAATACATTACTAATACCCTGCAGGCTACCCATCCCATATACACAATACATTACTAATACCCTGCAGGCTACCCATATACACAATACATTACTAATACCCTGCAGGCTACCCATATACACAATACATTACTAATACCCTGCAGGCTACCCATATACACAATACATTACTAATACCCTGCAGGCTACCCATCCCATATACACAATACATTACTAATACCCTGCAGGCTACCCATCCCATATACACAATACATTACTAATACCCTGCAGGCTACCCATATACACAATACATTACTAATACCCTGCAGGCTACCCATATACCCAATACATTACTAATACACTGCAGGCTACCCATATACACAATACATTACTAATACCCTGCAGGCTACCCATCCCATATACACAATACATTACTAATACCCTGCAGGCTACCCATATACACAATACATTACTAATACCCTGCAGGCTACCCATATACACAATACATTACTAATACCCTGCAGGCTACCCATATACACAATACATTACTAATACCCTGCAGGCTACCCATATACACAATACATTACTAATACCCTGCAGGCTACCCATATACACAATGCATTACTAATACCCTGCAGGCTACCCATATACACAATACATTACTAATACCCTGCAGGCTACCCATATACACAATACATTACTAATACCCTGCAGGCTACCCATCCCATATACACAATACATTACTAATACCCTGCAGGCTACCCATATACACAATACATTACTAATACCCTGCAGGCTACCCATCCCATATACACAATACATTACTAATACCCTGCAGGCTACCCATATACACAATACATTACTAATACCCTGCAGGCTACCCATCCCATATACACAATACATTACTAATACCCTGCAGGCTACCCATATACACAATACATTACTAATACCCTGCAGGCTACCCATCCCATATACACAATACATTACTAATACCCTGCAGGCTACCCATCCCATATACACAATACATTACTAATACCCTGCAGGCTACCCATATACACAATACATTACTAATACCCTGCAGACTACCCATATACACAATACATTACTAATACCCTGCAGGCTACCCATATACACAATACATTACTAATACCCTGCAGGCTACCCATATACACAATACATTACTAATACCCTGCACGCTACCCATATACACAATACATTACTAATACCCTGCAGGCTACCCATCCCATATACACAATACATTACTAATACCCTGCAGGCTACCCATATACACAATACATTACTAATACCCTGCAGGCTACCCATATACACAATACATTACTAATACCCTGCAGGCTACCCATCCCATATACACAATACATTACTAATACCCTGCAGGCTACCCATCCCATATACACAATACATTACTAATACCCTGCAGGCTACCCATATACACAATACATTACTAATACCCTGCACGCTACCCATATACACAATACATTACTAATACCCTGCAGGCTACCCATATACACAATACATTACTAATACCCTGCAGGCTACCCATATACACAATACATTACTAATACCCTGCAGGCTACCCATCCCATATACACAATACATTACTAATACCCTGCAGGCTACCCATCCCATAAACACAATACATTACTAATACCCTGCAGGATACCCATATACACAATACATTACTAATACCCTGCACGCTACCCATCCCATATACACAATACATTACTAAATACCCTGCAGGCTACCCATATACACAATACATTACTAATACCCTGCAGGCTACCCATATACACAATACATTACTAATACCCTGCAGGCTACCCATATACACAATACATTACTAATACCCTGCAGGCTACCCATATACACAATACATTACTAATACCCTGCAGGCTACCCATATACACAATACATTACTAATACCCTGCAGGCTACCCATATACACAATACATTACTAATACCCTGCAGGCTACCCATCCCATATACACAATACATTACTAATACCCTGCAGGCTACCCATATACACAATACATTACTAATACCCTGCAGGCTACCCATATACACAATACATTACTAATACCCTGCAGGCTACCCATATACACAATACATTACTAATACCCTGCAGGCTACCCATATACACAATACATTACTAATACCCTGCAGGCTACCCATCCCATATACATTGTACACGTCTCATACAGCCACATCCGTAATACATCCTACCCTTACACGTTCTGTCAGTGGCCTGCTAACACAACTCAGTTTCACTGTTTGCTGTTTAGGTATTTGATAGACATGGGAATATAAATTGTAAAAAAAAATCCAGTCAGGTTTTCAATAAATCCTGGTTGGAGGAATCTGGATTTCCTGCTTTTTCCTGATATCGGGAATTTCTGATAAACCTGGGAATTTTGGGGACGTTACTGGCATTCTGCAACCCTACATGGGAATTTATTTAACTAGGCAAGCCAGTTAAGAACAAATTCGTATTTACAATGATGGCCTACCGGGGAACAGTGGGTTAACTGCCTTGTTCAGGGGCAGAACGACAGGGGCAGATGAAGGAATGCTCATACCTGGTTGGAGTGGACGGAGGCATTGCTGCAGTGGGAGGAGTCACCATTGTCCTCCGCCCCGCTCCCGTTCTCCAGCTGGTGCTTCTTCCCTCGCTGCAGCCTGCAGTGACACCCAGTGGTGGGAGGAGGTCAGATTTAAATTCAATTTTATAAAGTAACATTCAATTTGACCATAGTTCTAGAAACATGTTTTAAATCATAGGGTAAGTTGTTCTTTGTGAGGAGACACCTAAATGGGAAAATGTTATTAAAATGAGATTAGCAGTACAGTCATGGGCTGTATCTCAAGGCCCTCCTCAATGCTGTGGGACAGGGTTAAGGGTCAGGAGTTAAAGGTCAGAAGTCAGGGTACAGTACCTGTTCTTGGCCTGTATCTTGAGGCCCTCCTCGATGCTGTGGGACAGGGGTTAGTGGTTAAAGGTCAGGGTACAGTACCTGTTCATGGCCTGTATCTTGAGGCCCTCCTCGATGCTGTGGGACAGGGGTTAAAGGTCAGGGTACAGTACCTGTTCATGGCCTGTATCTTGAGGCCCTCCTCGATGCTGTGAGACAGGGGTTAAAGGTCAGGGTACAGTACCTGTTCATGGCCCGTATCTTGAGGCCCTCCTCGATGCTGTGGGACAGGGGTTAAAGGTCAGGGTACAGTACCTGTTCATGGGCTGTATCTCAAGGCCCTCCTCAATGCTGTGGGACAGGGTTAAGGGTCAGGAGTTAAAGGTCAGAAGTCAGGGTACAGTACCTGTTCTTGGCCTGTATCTTGAGGCCCTCCTCGATGCTGTGGGACAGGGGTTAGTGGTTAAAGGTCAGGGTACAGTACCTGTTCATGGCCTGTATCTTGAGGCCCTCCTCGATGCTGTGGGACAGGGGTAAAAGGTCAGGGTACAGTACCTGTTCTTGGCCTGTATCTTGAGGCCCTCCTCGATGCTGTGGGACAGGGGTTAAAGGTCAGGGTACAGTACCTGTTCTTGGCCTGTATCTTGAGGCCCTCCTCGATGCTGTGGGACAGGGCCTGCTGGTTGGTGTGTTTGGAGATGCGGGCCAGAACCCTCTCCTGGTGGGCCTCGTACTCGTCTCTGCTGGGGTAGATCTTACTGATGAGGGCGTCGAAGTTAGGGTCCGGCCGCAGGGACCGCTTAGACACCAGCTTCTTTCTGCACGTAGGGCATTCCTTGTTGCTGGGTAGAACGAACACAGACAGAGGTTAGAACGTCACCTGAGGTAATGATGTCACTAAAGTGATCAGCAGTTGATCATGACGTTTCATATGGTTAGTAGACATAGATACATACAATACAACTGGGTAGTCAACAGTAGCATGTGGTGGTGGTGGTGGTGTCAACAGTAGCATGTGGTGGTGGTGGTGGTGTCAACAGTAGCATGTGGTGGTGGTGGTGGTGTCAACAGTAGCATGTGGTGGTGGTGGTGGTGTCAACAGTAGCATGTGGTGGTGGTGGTGGTGTCAACAGTAGCATGTGGTGGTGGTGGTGGTGTCAACAGTAGCATGTGGTGGTGGTGGTGGTGTCAACAGTAGCATGTGGTGGTGGTGGTGGTGTCAACAGTAGCATGTGGTGGTGGTGGTGGTGTCAACAGTAGCATGTGGTGGTGGTGGTGGTGTCAACAGTAGCATGTGGTGGTGGTGGTGGTGTCAACAGTAGCATGTGGTGGTGGTGGTGGTGTCAACAGTAGCATGTGGTGGTGGTGGTGGTGTCAACAGTAGCATGTGGTGGTGGTGGTGGTGTCAACAGTAGCATGTGGTGGTGGTGGTGTCAACAGTAGCATGTGGTGGTGGTGGTGTCAACAGTAGCATGTGGTGGTGGTGGTGTCAACAGTAGCATGTGGTGGTGGTGGTGGTGGTGTCAACAGTAGCATGTGGTGGTGGTGGTGGTGTCAACAGTAGCATGTGGTGGTGGTGGTGGTGGTGTCAACAGTAGCATGTGGTGGTGGTGGTGGTGGTGTCAACAGTAGCATGTGGTGGTGGTGGTGGTGGTGTCAACAGTAGCATGTGGTGGTGGTGGTGGTGGTGTCAACAGTAGCATGTGGTGGTGGTGGTGGTGGTGTCAACAGTAGCATGTGGTGGTGGTGGTGGTGGTGTCAACAGTAGCATGTGGTGGTGGTGGTGGTTGTGTCAACAGTAGCATGTGGTGGTGGTGGTGGTGGTGTCAACAGTAGCATGTGGTGGTGGTGGTGGTGTCAACAGTAGCATGTGGTGGTGGTGGTGTCAACAGTAGCATGTGGTGGTGGTGGTGTCAACAGTAGCATGTGGTGGTGGTGGTGGTGGTGTCAACAGTAGCATGTGGTGGTGGTGGTGGTGGTGTCAACAGTAGCATGTGGTGGTGGTGTGTCAACAGTAGCATGTGGTGGTGGTGGTGTCAACAGTAGCATGTGGTGGTGGTGGTGGTGGTGTCAACAGTAGCATGTGGTGGTGGTGGTGGTGGTGGTGGTGGTGGTGTCAACAGTAGCATGTGGTGGTGGTGGTGGTGGTGGTGTGTCAACAGTAGCATGTGGTGGTGGTGGTGTCAACAGTAGCATGTGGTGGTGGTGGTGGTGTCAACAGTAGCATGTGGTGGTGGTGGTGTGTCAACAGTAGCATGTGGTGGTGGTGGTGTCAACAGTAGCATGTGGTGGTGGTGGTGGTGTGTCAACAGTAGCATGTGGTGGTGGTGGTGGTGTGTCAACAGTAGCATGTGGTGGTGGTGGTGTGTCAACAGTAGCATGTGGTGGTGGTGGTGGTGTCAACAGTAGCATGTGGTGGTGGTGGTGGTGGTGTCAACAGTAGCATGTGGTGGTGGTGGTGGTGGTGTCAACAGTAGCATGTGGTGGTGGTGGTGGTGGTGTCAACAGTAGCATGTGGTGGTGGTGGTGGTGGTGTCAACAGTAGCATGTGGTGGTGGTGGTGGTGTCAACAGTAGCATGTGGTGGTGGTGGTGGTGTCAACAGTAGCATGTGGTGGTGGTGGTGGTGGTGTCAACAGTAGCATGTGGTGGTGGTGGTGGTGTCAACAGTAGCATGTGGTGGTGGTGGTGGTGGTGTCAACAGTAGCATGTGGTGGTGGTGGTGGTGTCAACAGTAGCATGTGGTGGTGGTGGTGGTGTCAACAGTAGCATGTGGTGGTGGTGGTGTGTCAACAGTAGCATGTGGTGGTGGTGGTGTCAACAGTAGCATGTGGTGGTGGTGGTGGTGTCAACAGTAGCATGTGGTGGTGGTGGTGGTGGTGGTGGTGTCAACAGTAGCATGTGGTGGTGGTGGTGTCAACAGTAGCATGTGGTGGTGGTGGTGGTGTCAACAGTAGCATGTGGTGGTGGTGGTGGTGTCAACAGTAGCATGTGGTGGTGGTGGTGGTGTCAACAGTAGCATGTGGTGGTGGTGGTGGTGTCAACAGTAGCATGTGGTGGTGGTGGTGGTGTCAACAGTAGCATGTGGTGGTGGTGGTGTCAACAGTAGCATGTGGTGGTGGTGGTGTCAACAGTAGCATGTGGTGGTGGTGTCAACAATAGCATGTGGTGGTGGTGTCAACAGTAGCATGTGGTGGTGGTGGTGGTGGTGTCAACAGTAGCATGTGGTGGTGGTGTGTCAACAGTAGCATGTGGTGGTGGTGTCAACAGTAGCATGTGGTGGTGTGTCAACAGTAGCATGTGGTGGTGGTGGTGTCAACAGTAGCATGTGGTGGTGGTGGTGTCAACAGTAGCATGTGGTGGTGGTGGTGTCAACAGTAGCATGTGGTGGTGGTGGTGTCAACAGCAGCATGTGGTGGTGGTGGTGGTGGTGGTGGTGTCAACAGTAGCATGTGGTGGTGGTGGTGTCAACAGTAGCATGTGGTGGTGGTGGTGGTGGTGTCAACAGTAGCATGTGGTGGTGGTGGTGTCAACAGTAGCATGTGGTGGTGGTGGTGGTGTCAACAGTAGCATGTGGTGGTGGTGGTGGTGTCAACAGTAGCATGTGGTGGTGGTGGTGGTGTCAACAGTAGCATGTGGTGGTGGTGGTGGTGGTGGTGGTGTCAACAGTAGCATGTGGTGGTGGTGGTGTCAACAGTAGCATGTGGTGGTGGTGGTGGTGTCAACAGTAGCATGTGGTGGTGGTGGTGGTGTCAACAGTAGCATGTGGTGGTGGTGGTGTCAACAGTAGCATGTGGTGGTGGTGGTGGTGTCAACAGTAGCATGTGGTGGTGGTGGTGGTGTCAACAGTAGCATGTGGTGGTGGTGGTGGTGTCAACAGTAGCATGTGGTGGTGGTGGTGTCAACAGTAGCATGTGGTGGTGGTGGTGTCAACAGTAGCATGTGGTGGTGGTGGTGTCAACAGTAGCATGTGGTGGTGGTGGTGTCAACAGTAGCATGTGGTGGTGGTGTCAACAATAGCATGTGGTGGTGGTGGTGGTGTCAACAGTAGCATGTGGTGGTGGTGGTGGTGGTGTCAACAGTAGCATGTGGTGGTGGTGTGTCAACAGTAGCATGTGGTGGTGGTGTCAACAGTAGCATGTGGTGGTGTGTCAACAGTAGCATGTGGTGGTGGTGGTGTCAACAGTAGCATGTGGTGGTGGTGGTGTCAACAGTAGCATGTGGTGGTGGTGGTGTCAACAGTAGCATGTGGTGGTGGTGGTGTCAACAGCAGCATGTGGTGGTGGTGTGTCAACAGTAGCATGTGGTGGTGGTGGTGGTGTCAACAGTAGCATGTGGTGGTGGTGGTGGTGTCAACAGTAGCATGTGGTGGTGGTGGTGGTGTCAACAGTAGCATGTGGTGGTGGTGTCAACAGTAGCATGTGGTGGTGGTGGTGGTGTCAACAGTAGCATGTGGTGGTGGTGGTGGTGTCAACAGTAGCATGTGGTGGTGGTGGTGGTGTGTCAACAGTAGCATGTGGTGGTGGTGGTGGTGTGTCAAACAGTAGCATGTGGTGGTGGTGTGTCAACAGTAGCATGTGGTGGTGGTGTGTCAACAGTAGCATGTGGTGGTGGTGGTGGTGTCAACAGTAGCATGTGGTGGTGGTGGTGGTGTCAACAGTAGCATGTGGTGGTGGTGGTGGTGTCAACAGTAGCATGTGGTGGTGGTGGTGGTGTCAACAGTAGCATGTGGTGGTGGTGGTGGTGGTGTCAACAGTAGCATGTGGTGGTGGTGGTGTCAACAGTAGCATGTGGTGGTGGTGTCAACAGTAGCATGTGGTGGTGGTGTCAACAATAGCATGTGGTGGTGGTGGTGGTGGTGGTGGTGTCAACAGTAGCATGTGGTGGTGGTGGTGGTGTCAACAGTAGCATGTGGTGGTGGTGGTGTGTCAACAGTAGCATGTGGTGGTGGTGGTGTGTCAACAGTAGCATGTGGTGGTGGTGGTGGTGTCAACAGTAGCATGTGGTGGTGGTGGTGGTGTCAACAGTAGCATGTGGTGGTGGTGGTGGTGTCAACAGTAGCATGTGGTGGTGGTGGTGGTGTCAACAGTAGCATGTGGTGGTGGTGGTGGTGGTGTCAACAGTAGCATGTGGTGGTGGTGGTGTCAACAGTAGCATGTGGTGGTGGTGGTGTCAACAGTAGCATGTGGTGGTGGTGGTGGTGGTGTCAACAGTAGCATGTGGTGGTGGTGGTGGTGGTGTCAACAGTAGCATGTGGTGGTGGTGGTGGTGGTGTCAACAGTAGCATGTGGTGGTGGTGGTGGTGGTGTCAACAGTAGCATGTGGTGGTGGTGGTGGTGGTGTCAACAGTAGCATGTGGTGGTGGTGGTGGTGGTGTCAACAGTAGCATGTGGTGGTGGTGGTGGTGGTGTCAACAGTAGCATGTGGTGGTGGTGGTGGTGGTGTCAACAGTAGCATGTGGTGGTGGTGGTGGTGGTGTCAACAGTAGCATGTGGTGGTGGTGGTGGTGGTGTCAACAGTAGCATGTGGTGGTGGTGGTGGTGGTGTCAACAGTAGCATGTGGTGGTGGTGGTGGTGGTGGTGTCAACAGTAGCATGTGGTGGTGGTGGTGGTGTCAACAGTAGCATGTGGTGGTGGTGGTGGTGTCAACAGTAGCATGTGGTGGTGGTGGTGGTGGTGTCAACAGTAGCATGTGGTGGTGGTGGTGGTGGTGTCAACAGTAGCATGTGGTGGTGGTGGTGGTGGTGTCAACAGTAGCATGTGGTGGTGGTGGTGGTGGTGTCAACAGTAGCATGTGGTGGTGGTGGTGGTGGTGTCAACAGTAGCATGTGGTGGTGGTGGTGGTGTGTCAACAGTAGCATGTGGTGGTGGTGGTGTCAACAGTAGCATGTGGTGGTGGTGGTGTCAACAGTAGCATGTGGTGGTGGTGGTGGTGGTGGTGGTGGTGTCAACAGTAGCATGTGGTGGTGGTGGTGGTGGTGTCAACAGTAGCATGTGGTGGTGGTGGTGGTGTCAACAGTAGCATGTGGTGGTGGTGGTGTGTCAACAGTAGCATGTGGTGGTGGTGGTGTCAACAGTAGCATGTGGTGGTGGTGGTGTCAACAGTAGCATGTGGTGGTGGTGGTGGTGTGTCAACAGTAGCATGTGGTGGTGGTGGTGGTGTGTCAACAGTAGCATGTGGTGGTGGTGGTGGTGTGTCAACAGTAGCATGTGGTGGTGGTGGTGGTGTCAACAGTAGCATGTGGTGGTGGTGGTGGTGTCAACAGTAGCATGTGGTGGTGGTGGTGGTGGTGTCAACAGTAGCATGTGGTGGTGGTGGTGGTGGTGTCAACAGTAGCATGTGGTGGTGGTGTGTCAACAGTAGCATGTGGTGGTGGTGGTGTCAACAGTAGCATGTGGTGGTGGTGGTGGTGGTGTCAACAGTAGCATGTGGTGGTGGTGGTGGTGGTGGTGGTGGTGTCAACAGTAGCATGTGGTGGTGGTGGTGGTGGTGGTGGTGTCAACAGTAGCATGTGGTGGTGGTGGTGTCAACAGTAGCATGTGGTGGTGGTGGTGGTGTCAACAGTAGCATGTGGTGGTGGTGGTGTGTCAACAGTAGCATGTGGTGGTGGTGGTGTCAACAGTAGCATGTGGTGGTGGTGGTGGTGTGTCAACAGTAGCATGTGGTGGTGGTGGTGGTGTGTCAACAGTAGCATGTGGTGGTGTTGGTGTGTCAACAGTAGCATGTGGTGGTGTTGGTGTGTCAACAGTAGCATGTGGTGGTGGTGGTGGTGTCAACAGTAGCATGTGGTGGTGGTGGTGGTGGTGTCAACAGTAGCATGTGGTGGTGGTGGTGGTGGTGTCAACAGTAGCATGTGGTGGTGGTGGTGGTGGTGTCAACAGTAGCATGTGGTGGTGGTGGTGGTGTCAACAGTAGCATGTGGTGGTGGTGGTGGTGTCAACAGTAGCATGTGGTGGTGGTGGTGGTGTCAACAGTAGCATGTGGTGGTGGTGGTGGTGTCAACAGTAGCATGTGGTGGTGGTGGTGGTGGTGTCAACAGTAGCATGTGGTGGTGGTGGTGGTGTCAACAGTAGCATGTGGTGGTGGTGGTGGTGTCAACAGTAGCATGTGGTGGTGGTGGTGTGTCAACAGTAGCATGTGGTGGTGGTGGTGTCAACAGTAGCATGTGGTGGTGGTGGTGGTGTCAACAGTAGCATGTGGTGGTGGTGGTGTCAACAGTAGCACGTGGTGGTGGTGGTGTCAACAGTAGCATGTGGTGGTGGTGGTGGTGTCAACAGTAGCATGTGGTGGTGGTGGTGGTGTCAACAGTAGCATGTGGTGGTGGTGGTGGTGTCAACAGTAGCATGTGGTGGTGGTGGTGGTGTCAACAGTAGCATGTGGTGGTGGTGGTGGTGTCAACAGTAGCATGTGGTGGTGGTGGTGTCAACAGTAGCATGTGGTGGTGGTGGTGTCAACAGTAGCATGTGGTGGTGGTGGTGTCAACAGTAGCATGTGGTGGTGGTGTCAACAGTAGCATGTGGTGGTGGTGGTGGTGTCAACAGTAGCATGTGGTGGTGGTGGTGGTGGTGTCAACAGTAGCATGTGGTGGTGGTGTGTCAACAGTAGCATGTGGTGGTGGTGTCAACAGTAGCATGTGGTGGTGGTGTCAACAGTAGCATGTGGTGGTGGTGGTGTCAACAGTAGCATGTGGTGGTGGTGGTGTCAACAGTAGCATGTGGTGGTGTCAACAGTAGCATGTGGTGGTGGTGGTGTCAACAGCAGCATGTGGTGGTGGTGTCAACAGTAGCATGTGGTGGTGGTGTGTCAACAGTAGCATGTGGTGGTGGTGGTGGTGTCAACAGTAGCATGTGGTGGTGGTGGTGGTGTCAACAGTAGCATGTGGTGGTGGTGGTGGTGTCAACAGTAGCATGTGGTGGTGGTGGTGGTGTCAACAGTAGCATGTGGTGGTGGTGGTGGTGTCAACAGTAGCATGTGGTGGTGGTGGTGGTGTGTCAACAGTAGCATGTGGTGGTGGTGGTGTCAACAGTAGCATGTGGTGGTGGTGGTGGTGTGTCAAACAGTAGCATGTGGTGGTGGTGTGTCAACAGTAGCATGTGGTGGTGGTGTGTCAACAGTAGCATGTGGTGGTGGTGGTGGTGTCAACAGTAGCATGTGGTGGTGGTGGTGGTGTCAACAGTAGCATGTGGTGGTGGTGGTGGTGGTGTCAACAGTAGCATGTGGTGGTGGTGGTGTCAACAGTAGCATGTGGTGGTGGTGTCAACAATAGCATGTGGTGGTGGTGGTGGTGGTGGTGGTGTCAACAGTAGCATGTGGTGGTGGTGGTGGTGTCAACAGTAGCATGTGGTGGTGGTGGTGTGTCAACAGTAGCATGTGGTGGTGGTGGTGTGTCAACAGTAGCATGTGGTGGTGGTGGTGGTGTCAACAGTAGCATGTGGTGGTGGTGGTGGTGTCAACAGTAGCATGTGGTGGTGGTGGTGGTGTCAACAGTAGCATGTGGTGGTGGTGGTGGTGTCAACAGTAGCATGTGGTGGTGGTGGTGTCAACAGTAGCATGTGGTGGTGGTGGTGGTGTCAACAGTAGCATGTGGTGGTGGTGGTGTCAACAGTAGCATGTGGTGGTGGTGGTGTCAACAGTAGCATGTGGTGGTGGTGGTGGTGGTGGTGTCAACAGTAGCATGTGGTGGTGGTGGTGTCAACAGTAGCATGTGGTGGTGGTGGTGTCAACAGTAGCATGTGGTGGTGGTGGTGGTGGTGTCAACAGTAGCATGTGGTGGTGGTGGTGGTGGTGTCAACAGTAGCATGTGGTGGTGGTGGTGGTGGTGTCAACAGTAGCATGTGGTGGTGGTGGTGGTGGTGTCAACAGTAGCATGTGGTGGTGGTGGTGGTGGTGTCAACAGTAGCATGTGGTGGTGGTGGTGTCAACAGTAGCATGTGGTGGTGGTGGTGGTGGTGTCAACAGTAGCATGTGGTGGTGGTGGTGGTGGTGTCAACAGTAGCATGTGGTGGTGGTGGTGGTGGTGTCAACAGTAGCATGTGGTGGTGGTGGTGGTGGTGTCAACAGTAGCATGTGGTGGTGGTGGTGGTGGTGTCAACAGTAGCATGTGGTGGTGGTGGTGGTGGTGTCAACAGTAGCATGTGGTGGTGGTGGTGGTGGTGTCAACAGTAGCATGTGGTGGTGGTGGTGGTGTGTCAACAGTAGCATGTGGTGGTGGTGGTGGTGTGTCAACAGTAGCATGTGGTGGTGGTGGTGTCAACAGTAGCATGTGGTGGTGGTGGTGTCAACAGTAGCATGTGGTGGTGGTGGTGGTGGTGGTGGTGTCAACAGTAGCATGTGGTGGTGGTGGTGGTGGTGTCAACAGTAGCATGTTGTGGTGGTGGTGGTGTCAACAGTAGCATGTGGTGGTGGTGGTGTGTCAACAGTAGCATGTGGTGGTGGTGGTGTCAACAGTAGCATGTGGTGGTGGTGGTGTCAACAGTAGCATGTGGTGGTGGTGGTGTCAACAGTAGCATGTGGTGGTGGTGGTGTCAACAGTAGCATGTGGTGGTGGTGGTGTGTCAACAGTAGCATGTGGTGGTGGTGGTGTCAACAGTAGCATGTGGTGGTGGTGGTGTCAACAGTAGCATGTGGTGGTGGTGGTGGTGTGTCAACAGTAGCATGTGGTGGTGGTGGTGGTGTGTCAACAGTAGCATGTGGTGGTGGTGGTGGTGTGTCAACAGTAGCATGTGGTGGTGGTGGTGGTGTGTCAACAGTAGCATGTGGTGGTGGTGGTGGTGTCAACAGTAGCATGTGGTGGTGGTGGTGGTGTCAACAGTAGCATGTGGTGGTGGTGGTGTCAACAGTAGCATGTGGTGGTGGTGGTGGTGTCAACAGTAGCATGTGGTGGTGGTGGTGGTGTCAACAGTAGCATGTGGTGGTGGTGGTGGTGTCAACAGTAGCATGTGGTGGTGGTGGTGGTGTCAACAGTAGCATGTGGTGGTGGTGGTGGTGTCAACAGTAGCATGTGGTGGTGGTGGTGGTGTCAACAGTAGCATGTGGTGGTGGTGGTGGTGGTGTCAACAGTAGCATGTGGTGGTGGTGGTGGTGGTGTCAACAGTAGCATGTGGTGGTGGTGGTGGTGGTGTCAACAGTAGCATGTGGTGGTGGTGGTGGTGGTGTCAACAGTAGCATGTGGTGGTGGTGGTGGTGTCAACAGTAGCATGTGGTGGTGGTGGTGGTGTCAACAGTAGCATGTGGTGGTGGTGGTGGTGTCAACAGTAGCATGTGGTGGTGGTGGTGGTGTCAACAGTAGCATGTGGTGGTGGTGGTGGTGGTGGTGTCAACAGTAGCATGTGGTGGTGGTGGTGGTGTCAACAGTAGCATGTGGTGGTGGTGGTGGTGTCAACAGTAGCATGTGGTGGTGGTGGTGGTGTCAACAGTAGCATGTGGTGGTGGTGGTGGTGTCAACAGTAGCATGTGGTGGTGGTGGTGGTGTCAACAGTAGCATGTGGTGGTGGTGGTGGTGTCAACAGTAGCATGTGGTGGTGGTGGTGGTGGTGGTGTCAACAGTAGCATGTGGTGGTGGTGGTGGTGTCAACAGTAGCATGTGGTGGTGGTGGTGTGTCAACAGTAGCATGTGGTGGTGGTGGTGTCAACAGTAGCATGTGGTGGTGGTGGTGGTGTCAACAGTAGCATGTGGTGGTGGTGGTGGTGTCAACAGTAGCATGTGGTGGTGGTGGTGGTGTCAACAGTAGCATGTGGTGGTGGTGGTGGTGTCAACAGTAGCATGTGGTGGTGGTGGTGGTGTCAACAGTAGCATGTGGTGGTGGTGGTGGTGGTGTCAACAGTAGCATGTGGTGGTGGTGGTGGTGTCAACAGTAGCATGTGGTGGTGGTGGTGGTGTCAACAGTAGCATGTGGTGGTGGTGGTGTGTCAACAGTAGCATGTGGTGGTGGTGGTGTCAACAGTAGCATGTGGTGGTGGTGGTGGTGTCAACAGTAGCATGTGGTGGTGGTGGTGGTGGTGGTGTCAACAGTAGCATGTGGTGGTGGTGGTGTCAACAGTAGCATGTGGTGGTGGTGGTGGTGTCAACAGTAGCATGTGGTGGTGGTGGTGGTGTCAACAGTAGCATGTGGTGGTGGTGGTGGTGTCAACAGTAGCATGTGGTGGTGGTGGTGGTGTCAACAGTAGCATGTGGTGGTGGTGGTGGTGTCAACAGTAGCATGTGGTGGTGGTGGTGTCAACAGTAGCATGTGGTGGTGGTGGTGTCAACAGTAGCATGTGGTGGTGGTGTCAACAGTAGCATGTGGTGGTGGTGTCAACAGTAGCATGTGGTGGTGGTGGTGGTGGTGTCAACAGTAGCATGTGGTGGTGGTGGTGTCAACAGTAGCATGTGGTGGTGGTGGTGTCAACAGTAGCATGTGGTGGTGGTGTCAACAGTAGCATGTGGTGGTGTGTCAACAGTAGCATGTGGTGGTGGTGGTGTCAACAGTAGCATGTGGTGGTGGTGGTGTCAACAGTAGCATGTGGTGGTGGTGGTGTCAACAGTAGCATGTGGTGGTGGTGTCAACAGTAGCATGTGGTGGTGGTGGTGGTGTCAACAGTAGCATGTGGTGGTGGTGGTGGTGTCAACAGTAGCATGTGGTGGTGGTGGTGGTGTCAACAGTAGCATGTGGTGGTGGTGGTGGTGTCAACAGTAGCATGTGGTGGTGGTGGTGTCAACAGTAGCATGTGGTGGTGGTGTCAACAGTAGCATGTGGTGGTGGTGTGTCAACAGTAGCATGTGGTGGTGGTGGTGGTGTCAACAGTAGCATGTGGTGGTGGTGGTGGTGTCAACAGTAGCATGTGGTGGTGGTGGTGGTGTCAACAGTAGCATGTGGTGGTGGTGGTGGTGGTGTCAACAGTAGCATGTGGTGGTGGTGGTGGTGTGTCAACAGTAGCATGTGGTGGTGGTGGTGTCAACAGTAGCATGTGGTGGTGGTGGTGGTGTGTCAACAGTAGCATGTGGTGGTGGTGTGTCAACAGTAGCATGTGGTGGTGGTGGTGTCAACAGTAGCATGGGGTGGTGGTGGTGGTGTCAACAGTAGCATGTGGTGGTGGTGGTGGTGTCAACAGTAGCATGTGGTGGTGGTGGTGGTGTCAACAGTAGCATGTGGTGGTGGTGGTGGTGTCAACAGTAGCATGTGGTGGTGGTGGTGGTGGTGGTGTCAACAGTAGCATGTGGTGGTGGTGGTGTCAACAGTAGCATGTGGTGGTGGTGGTGGTGGTGTCAACAGTAGCATGTGGTGGTGGTGGTGTCAACAGTAGCATGTGGTGGTGGTGTCAACAATAGCATGTGGTGGTGGTGGTGGTGGTGGTGGTGTCAACAGTAGCATGTGGTGGTGGTGTCAACAGTAGCATGTGGTGGTGGTGGTGTCAACAGTAGCATGTGGTGGTGGTGTGTCAACAGTAGCATGTGGTGGTGGTGTCAACAGTAGCATGTGGTGGTGGTGTCAACAGTAGCATGTGGTGGTGGTGTC